>NC_053394.1:79911271-80114295 GCF_905171765.1 Bufo bufo | reverse complement strand
TCAAATGCCAGGGCAGTACAAACACCCCACAAATAACACCATTTTGGAAAGAAGACACCCCAAGGTATTTGCTGAGGGGCATATTGAGTCCATGAAAGATTGAAATTTTTGTCCCAAGTTAGCGGAAAGGGAGACTTTGTGAGAACAAAATCCAAAAAATCAATTTCCGCTAACTTGTGCCAAAATTTTTTTTTTTCAATGAACTCGCCATGCCCCTCATTGAATACCTTGGGGTGTCTTCTTTCCAAAATGGGGTCACATGTGGGGTATTTATACTGCCCTGGCATTTTAGGGGCCCCAAAGCGTGAGAAGAAGTCTGGTATCCAAATGTCTAAAAATGCCCTCCTAAAAGGAATTTGGGCCCCTTTGCCCACCTAGGCTGCAAAAAAGTGTCACACATGTGGTATCTCCGTATTCAGCAGAAGTTGGGGAATATGTTTTGGGGTGTCATTTTACATATACCCATGCTGGGTGAGATAAATATCTTGGTCAAATGCCAACTTTGTATAAAAAAAATGGGAAAAGTTGTCTTTTGCCAAGATATTTCTCTCACCCAGCATGGGTATATGTAAAATGACACCCCAAAACACATTCCTTACCTTCTTCTGAGTACGGAGATACCAGATGTGTGACACTTTTTTGCAGCCTAGCTGGGCAAAGGGGCCCACATTCCAAAGAGCACCTTTCAGATTTCACAGGTCATTTACCTACTTACCAGACATTAGGGCCCCTGGAAAATGCCAGGGCAGTATAACTGCCCCACAAGTGACCCCATTTTGGAAAGAAGACACCCCAAGGTATTCCGTGAGGGGCATGGCAAGTTCCTAGAATTTTTTATTTTTTGTCACAAGTTAGTGGAAAATGATGATTTTTTTTTTTTTTTTTTTTTTCATACAAAGTCTCCTATTCCACTAACTTGTGACAAAAAAAAAAAATTTCCATGAACTCACTATGCCCATCAGCGAATACCTTGGGGTCTCTTCTTTCCAAAATGGGGTCACTTGTGGGGTAGTTATACTGCCCTGGCATTCTAGGGGCCCAAATGTGTGGTAAGGAGTTTGAAATCAAATTCAGTAAAAAATGACCTGTGAAATCCAAAAGGTGCTCTTTGGAATATGGGCCCCTTTGCCCACCTAGGCTGCAAAAAAGTGTCACACATCTGGTATCTCCGTACTCAGGAGAAGGTGGGGAATGTGTTTTGGGGTGTCATTTTATATATACCCATGCTGGGTGAGAGAAATATCTTGGCAAAAGACAACTTTTCCCATTTTTTTATACAAAGTTGTCATTTGACCAAGATATTTATCTCACCCAGCATGGGTATATGTAAAAAGACACCCCAAAACACATTCCTCAACTTCTCCTGAGTACGGCAATACCACATGTGTGACACTTTTTTGCAGCCTAGGTGGGCAAAGGGGCCCATATTCCAAAGAGCACCTTTCGGATTTCACTCGTCATTTTTTACAGAATTTGATTTCAAACTCCTTACCACACATTTGGGCCCCTAGAATGCCAGGGCAGTATAACTACCCCACAAGTGACCCCATTTTGGAAAGAAGAGACCCCAAGGTATTCGCTGATGGGCATAGTGAGTTCATGGAAGTTTTTATTTTTTGTCACAAGTTAGTGGAATATGAGACTTTGTATGAAAAAAAAAAAAAAAAAAAAAATCATCATTTTCCACTAACTTGTGACAAAAAATAAAAAATTCTAGGAACTCGCCATGCCCCTCACGGAATAGCTTGGGGTGTCTTCTTTCCAAAATGGGGTCACTTGTGGGGTAGTTATACTGCCCTGGCATTCTAGGGGCCCAAATGTGTGGTAAGGAGTTTGAAATCAAATTCTGTTAAAAATGACGAGTGAAATCCGAAAGGTGCTCTTTGGAATATGGGCCCCTTTGCCCACCTAGGCTGCAAAAAAGTGTCACACATCTGGTATCTCCGTACTCAGGAGAAGGTGGGGAATGTGTTTTGGGGTGTCATTTTACATATACCCATGCTGGGTGAGAGAAATATCTTGGCAAAAGACAACTTTTCCCATTTTTTTATACAAAGTTGTCATTTGACCAAGATATTTATCTCACCCAGCATGGGTATATGTAAAAAGACACCCCAAAACACATTCCTCAACTTCTCCTGAGTACGGGGATACCAGATGTGTGACACTTTTTTGCAGCCTAGGTGGGCAAAGGGGCCCATATTCCAAAGAGCACCTTTCGGATTTCACTCGTCATTTTTTACAGAATTTGATTTCAAACTCCTTACCACACATTTGGGCCCCTAGAATGCCAGGGCAGTATAACTACCCCACAAGTGACCCCATTTTGGAAAGAAGAGACCCCAAGGTATTCGCTGATGGGCATAGTGAGTTCATGGAAGTTTTTATTTTTTGTCACAAGTTAGTGGAATATGAGACTTTGTATGAAAAAAAAAAAAAAAAAAAAAATCATCATTTTCCACTAACTTGTGACAAAAAATAAAAAATTCTAGGAACTCGCCATGCCCCTCACGGAATAGCTTGGGGTGTCTTCTTTCCAAAATGGGGTCACTTGTGGGGTAGTTATACTGCCCTGGCATTCTAGGGGCCCAAATGTGTGGTAAGGAGTTAGAAATCAAATTCTGTAAAAAATGATGAGTGAAATCCGAAAGGTGCTCTTTGGAATATGGGCCCCTTTGCCCACCTAGGCTGCAAAAAAGTGTCACACATCTGGTATCTCCGTACTCAGGAGAAGGTGGGGAATGTGTTTTGGGGTGTCTTTTTACATATACCCATGCTGGGTGAGAGAAATATCTTGGCAAAAGACAACTTTTCCCATTTTTTTATACAAAGTTGTCATTTGACCAAGATATTTATCTCACCCAGCATGGGTATATGTAAAAAGACACCCCAAAACACATTCCTCAACTTCTCTTGAGTACGGGGATACCAGATGTGTGACACTTTTTTGCAGCCTAGGTGGGCAAAGGGGCCCATATTCCAAAGAGCACCTTTCGGATTTCACTCGTCATTTTTTACTGAATTTGATTTCAAACTCTTTACCACACATTTGGGCCCCTAGAATGCCAGGGCAGTATAACTACCCCACAAGTGACCCCATTTTGGAAAGAAGAGACCCCAAGGTATTCGCTGATGGGCATAGTGAGTTCATAGAACTTTTTATTTTTTGTCACAAGTTAGTGGAATATGAGACTTTGTAAGAAAAAAAAAAAAAAAAAAAAAAATCATCATTTTCCGCTAACTTGTGACAAAAAATAAAAAGTTCTATGAACTCACTATGCCCATCAGCGAATACCTTAGGGTGTGTACTTTCAGAAATGGGGTCATTTGTGGGGTGTTTGTACTGTCTGGGCATTGTAGAACCTCAGGAAACATGACAGGTGCTCAGAAAGTCAGAGCTGCTTCAAAAAGCGGAAATTCACATTTTTGTACCATAGTTTGTAAACGCTATAACTTTTACCCAAACCATTTTTTTTTTACCCAAACATTTTTTTTTTATCAAAGACATGTAGAACTATAAATTTAGAGCAAAATTTCTATATGGATGTCGTTTTTTTTTGCAAAATTTTACAACTGAAAGTGAAAAATGTCATTTTTTTGCAAAAAAATCGTTAAATTTCGATTAATAACAAAAAAAGTAAAAATGTCAGCAGCAATGAAATACCACCAAATGAAAGCTCTATTAGTGAGAAGAAAAGGAGGTAAAATTCATTTGGGTGGTAAGTTGCATGACCGAGCAATAAATGGTGAAAGTAGTGTAGGTCAGAAGTGTAAAAAGTGGCCTGGTCTTTCAGGGTGTTTAAGCACTGGGGGCTGAGGTGGTTAAACACGGCCTGGACGATCCAGGTGACTTACAACATAGAACTTGGCCTGAGTGGTCCAGGCGACAGATAGTTTAAGTACGCGGTATTTGTGCTAACTGAACTGATCTGATCGCGCGCCGCTGACGAATCATCCCAGCCAAACTTGCGTTTGGAAAAAGGGAGCCTGCCACGTGCAATTTTGGACCCCTGACACCTGGTGGCAGTGTGAATTCCTGCCTCCATGCCGTGAAACAATTCTGACCTGCAGGGACCAAGTAACTTACTGGTCCCTGTGCTGTTGATTAATATATGTAAATACGCACACCAAAAATTGCCCCTGACACAGGCTGGAAGCTGGGCTGCCGCTGCTTGGCGTAACGCCGGCAACAATGCCCACTGCTTCCCACCTGTGCTGCCTCTGCTATATAGCGTCTCTGCTGGGGCAATGATTTTATTATCCCCTTTTTTTTTTTTAACTGGGGTGGTTATGTCTGAGTGGGCATGTGGCGCGCTCATAGCCGCTGCAGGGAGGGGAAGGGGGACCCCCGTGCCTGGGACCCTGCTAGGATTGGGATGTGCGATCCCCAAGTGCGATCCTGGAGTGGACGGACGTGTGTGGGAGGTGTTGCGATCGGTGCTCGGCTGGAGGTGCCTGAGGAGGGCGGGCGGAAGCTGATGCGTTCCACCTTGAACCGCAGAACCTTCGTGGAGGAGTGCTACTGCCCGTAGCCGTAAGTAGGCGGGAGCTCATGCTCCAAGAACTTACGTGTAACCGAACGACCTCTTTTGATATCGTGGCGCTGTGTAGCGAATCGCACTTGAACAAACCGACGTGAAGCTGGAAAAAACGGACGTGCAGCTTGCTTGGCAGCTAGATGTGGCTCCTCCTACAAAGTAAGTGAGACACACCACTGGAGGGAAGGGATTAACAGGTATGTATAGGGTACTGACGCCCTGCCCACAAATACAGGCTGACATCAGCCTTAATACTTGTACAATGCACAGGTCACAGAGCATCTCCCATATAAGTCAATGAGGTTCCCTCCTGATCATTGTGTCTATGGACCATGGGGCTGCCGTAAAGCAATTTTTGAATGCTTTGTAAATGCTGTTAAGAACAGCTCAGGCAAGATAGCCGATGGAAGAGCATGTGCTTTTTATAAATTACATAAATAATAGATAATGTGTTACATCTCATACACTTAAGTATATTATGTGTCCTCGCTTGTAGGCTAGTGTTTGTTATTAATACATGTAGTTTTGGTTATTCGGTGTTGTATTGTGCTGGATATAGTGGTCACTGGTTTATGTAAAGGGATTATATACTGTATTTATGGCATTGGTATACACTATTACTATAATTTTGTGATTTTTGAATTCTCTTAAGCCTGTATTACATTGCACAATCTGGTAGGCGATTGTTATGAGCTTGGCTCTGGTGCTGTATTTATGCATTAACTTTGAACTGGTGCCTTATATGTGTATCTTGGTTCTGGTACTGTATATGGATATGGTGCTATGTTTATGCAATGAAATTCACCGGCAGTAAAGGGCTCAGCTCACCTGCACTCACTTGGGGAGGCACGGATCAGCCTGGAACCAGGCACTGAGTATAATCCAAAACAAGGAGAGACGTCTAGTTTGCAATAAAAAAGTGATAGCCTTTATTCTTTAAAGCAATAAAATATCCAATGACACAGTATAGACACACAGCGTTAGCGTCTACACGTTTGGGATCTTAAAGTGTGACCCTTACTCATGTAATGAGATTGGTATGTTACCGCTACTATGGTATCTTATATAGATAGCCATGCCCTATTATGTAAATCACACCAATCAAAAAGACCACTCCTATTTCTGCTGCCACCTGCTGCACGAGTATCCCCCTGTGACCGTCTCTCCCAGGTTCACCATATCTGCATTACTGCCCGATGCGGGTGCGTTGCGGGAAAATGCACAATTTTTTCACGCGAGTGCAAAGCCTTTTAAAGCATTTTGCACGCGCGTTAGAAAAATCTGCATTTTTTTGGTACCCAGACCTGAACCCGGACTTCTTCACAGAAGTTCAGGTTTCGGTTAGGTGTTGTGTAGATTTTATTATTTATAAGGGAAAATAATAGCATTTTTAATACAGAATGCTAAGTAAATTAGGGATGGAGGGGTTACATTTTTTTCAATTTAAATTAAACTCAACCTCATCCACTTGTTTGCGCAGCCCGGCTCGTCTTCTTTCTTCTTTGAGGACCTGGGAGGAAAAGGACCTTTGGTGGCGTCACTACGCTCATCACATGGTCAATCACCATGGTGATGGACTGTGATGGACTATGTGATGAGCACAGTGACATCACCAAAGGTCCTTTTCCTCCCTGGTCCTAAAAGAAGAAGAAAGAAAATGAGCCGGGCTTTGCAAACAAGTGGATGAGGTGAGTTTAATGATTATTTTTTTAACCCCTCCATCCCTAATTTACTTAGCATTCTGTATTAAGAATGCAATTATTTTCCCTTATCACCATGTGATAAGGGAAAAAAATAAAGATCGGGTCCCCATCCCGATCGTCACCTAGCAACCATGCGTGAAATTCACACCGTATCCGCACTTGCTTGCGGATTCTTGCAATTTTCACGCAGCCCGATTCACTTCTATGGTGCCTGCTTTGCGTGAAAAATGCACAATATAGAGCATGCTGCGATTTTCACGCAACGCACAAGTGATGCGTGAAAATCACCGCTCATGTGCACAGCCCCATTGGAGTGAGTGGGTCCGGATTCAGTGCAGGTGCAATGCGTTCACCTCACGCATTAAACCCGCAGGGAATTCTCGCCCGTGTGAAAGGGGCCTAAGGGGTAGAGAGAATCTACCTAGTCCTTGCATCCTGCAAGCAGCTAAGGCCTGTATAAGAGATAGGCCTATAATAAAGACCAGCCTACAGCCTGTAAGCAGTGCTTTGTGCAATATTGTGTGTCACGTGAAAGGGCGTAGCCTGGCTGAGAACAGTGTGTGCAGTGGTTATGGCGGCAGAGATACCAAAACCTGGGAGCACCTATTACAGACAGTGCAGGTACTGTACCACTCTACTATAATGGAGTCCCCTATAGTTCGTGATCCTGTAGAAGCTGCCGCCATGTGTTTAGGAGATAATACACTTTATTATAATGGAGTCCCCTATAGTCCCTGGTCCTGCAGCAACTGCTGCCATGTGTTTGGGAGAAGATGCAATTTATTATAATGGAGTCCTTTATAGTTCCTGGTCCTGCAGCATCTGCTGCCATGTGTTTAGAAGATGATACACTTTATTATAATGGAGCCCCCTATAGTTCGTGATCCTGTAGAAGCTGCCGCCATGTGTTTATGACAGAATACATTTTATTGTAATGGATTTCCCTGTAGTTCCTGATCCTGCAGCTGCTGCCACCATGTGTTTAGGAGGAGATACACTTTATTATAAAGGAGTCCCCTATACTTCATGGTTCTGCAGCTGCCGCCATGTGTTTAGAAGATAATGTACTTTATTGTAATGAATTCCCATGTAGTTCCTGGTCCTGCAGCAGCTGCCGCCATGTGTTTAGGAGATGATAAACTTTATTATAATGGAGTCTTCTATAGCTCTATGGTCCTGTAGCAGCTGCCGCCATGTGTTTTGGAGATGATGTTCTTTATTATTTACTGGATTAGCAGCTATGACTAGTACTAAAACACTGAGCGGCAACAATCAGCCTCATCGTGGTCATTGTGTAAGGACAAATCCAGATTAAAAAAAACAAACACCACAATATATCTTTTTATTTATTTATATTTTTATTGGAATAGCAATAAGCAACATTGTAATAAAATATTACTGGCCCTTTAATAAAATAAACAGGGATCACAGTGACTCTCAGGCCAGGACCGGTGGAGACCACAGAACTTGCTGCGGTCATTGAGACCAGTCCACCACTGCCCTGAGATGAGAGCCACCGGATCCAAAGATCCAGAGGAAGGCGAACAAACCCCCCGGAGATTTCTAGCTCAGGGGGGGAAAAAATTCCTTCCTGACCCCAGATGTGGCGATCGGATAATTCCCTGGATTACATCTGTCCTGCTGCATATTGCTATATATATATGTATGTAATATAAAGCTCCGGAGAGCTGACCCTGGAAAGAAAGAGACAACCTGCTCCTCAAAGCTTACAATCTAATATACAGTACATGCCCTGATCCTAAGAGCTTACAATCTAATATGCAATACAAGCTCTGCTCCTAATAGCTTACAGTCTAATATACAATTCACTTTCTGCTCCTCGGATCTTACAGTCTAATAGAACAATAGAAACCCTGCTCCTCAGAGCTTACAATCTTATATACAGTATATGCCCTGATCCTAAGAGCTTACAGTCTAATATGCAATACAAGGTCTGCTCCTAAGAGCTTACAATCTAATATACAACACATGTCCTGCTCCTCGGATCTTACAGTCTAATACAACAATAGACATCCTGCTCCTCAGAGCTTACAATCTTATATACAGTACATGTCCTGCTCCTCAGAGCTTACAATCTAATATACAGTACATGCCCTGTTCCCCAGAGCTTACAATCTTACAGACCTGAGTGAAGAGCTACATTCCTGGGCTTGTTCTCTTCAAATGCTTCACACTGGATGTGGATGTGTCCTCTTCAAGCTGAAATGAACCAAGATGATTCTGGTTTAGAACTTGCATGTCATGTGGTGTCTATGATGTCATGTGTCTTCTGACATCATCATAGCTGTCAGTCAGACAATATTTCAGCCAACAGCTATTCCCCCTGACACCCCCATAGGCATACAAAATTGGTCATGTTAAATTCCAACCTACCCAAGCCTTCTCTTCCTCAACATTTGTCATAAGGGGAGGGTTGTGGCACCCAATACACATAAAAAAATCTGCCTATCCCACCAAAGTCAGCAGGTTCAGCTC
This sequence comes from Bufo bufo, assembly GCF_905171765.1. Taxonomy (NCBI): domain Eukaryota; kingdom Metazoa; phylum Chordata; class Amphibia; order Anura; family Bufonidae; genus Bufo; species Bufo bufo. The sequence goes on along the minus strand of NC_053394.1, from coordinate 80,105,558 downwards.
AGATGACATTAATCTAACGTTTATGGCCCCCTAAGACTCTAAAAAAGACCACAAACAAGTCCCCATAATATAGATTTACAGAATGATAATGATACAGCGGAGATCTGCGCCATTAAACCTGCATGAACATGATCCACGTCACAGATCTGTAGAAGGAACAATTCCAGGAAAATCTTCCTAGGACTGCACCTATATAAAACCATATTACAGTCTGGGACCCCACTCAGCCAGAGTATCGACACACTTCAAAGAGCAGCTCATGCTCCAGATGACCATACGTTTGAAAATGGGCCATTAACATACCACCTGTGTACTGGGGAGACAACAGGGTCCCAGTGGTTGCCAGGGAGTTCTCATATAGGGGTTGTCCAGGTGCCTTTAGGAGGGATAAAGCATAATGCCCAGATGTGCACATTTTCCATAAAATAAGGTTTGTGAACATTTCTTAAAAATGTCTTCCCTTTAAAGATTTGTCCTGACAGTCACAGCAAGAAATATGTCCCACAGGGTTTGTTGTCGAGATTTCTAGGGGGTGGGGGGATAAATGGTAGAGCTGAAGACTTACTTTTACCAGAGCGTTAAATTTTCTGACCTAGCCCAGTTTCTTAACAGCCTGGCCAAGGAAAAGTGGCATGTTGGCGCATCACTTGGCACTCAGCACCCAGTACACATGTTTCATTAGCAGCCCCCTACTTACACCCTTGTTAATTGTGTGGTATTTCACAACACAGCCTCTAACTACACGATGTATGAAGGTCTCAGCACGGAGGGAAGAGCTACATACCTGAACGTGTCCACTTCAACCTGTCAAGCTCATGTGACACAAAATGGTTCTGGTTTAGAACTTTGGACATTCTGCACCAATTGTGACATCATGCAATGTCTATGATGTCATATGTCTTGTGATATCATCATAACTCACAGTTGTTTTATGCATTGTTTTCAAGAGTTAAACAAATTATAACATGGTGGGGGGGGGGGGCTGTGATTATTTTACTCTTATTACAAGACTACAACAGACAATGGGGGAGATTTATAAAACATGGAATAAAGGAAAACAACCTTAGTAGCCCATAGCAACCAATCAGATTCTACTTTTCATTTCCCAAAGGAGCTCTAAAAAACAAAAGGTGGAATCTGATTGGTTCCTATGGGCAACTAAGCCAGTTTTCCTTTATACCAGTTTTGATATTTCTCCCCCAATGCGTATAGGCCATAAAGAAATGGACTCCAAATTATCAAAAGTGTTTTAATTAATCAGACAATATGGGGTAAAAACAATGAAAAGCATGATATGCAAGGTATAGTGCTGTAAGCACCAAACACTTCCCTACCCCACCCCTTTGGAAATAAAACAATAATTGTATGGGCACTGAGAGGAATGAATTCAACAATCACAAAATTATAATTATAATGAGCTTGACTCTGGTGCTGTATTTATGCATTAACTTTGAACTGGTGCCTTATATGTGTATCTTGGTTCTGGTACTGTATATGGATATGGTGCTATGTTTATGCAATGAAATTCATCGGCAGTAAAGGGCTCAGCTCACCTGCACTCACTTGGGGAGGCACGGATCAGCCTGGAACCAGGCACTGAGTATAATCCAAAACAAGGAGAGACGTCTAGTTTGCAATAAAAATGTGATAGCCTTTATTCTTTAAAGCAATAAAATGTGAGCAACGGAGCTAGGCGCAGCCTTAGCATAGTGCTGTGTGACTTGGGTGGAAGTTAGGCAGTTGAGGGTTAAGGTTTAGGTGAGGGTCAGGGTCATGGTCATGGTTCCCGGGCAGTATATGAGGGGAGTGGGGGCGGAGTTTGGCAGATGGCGCTCGTGGGAAGAAGGAGAAAGTTTTTTGCCGTGTCTGGCGAGCTCTGTGAGTCTAATGGCGGCTTTGGAGGAGTTATTGGGGGCAGTGAGGATGGCGGCGGAGAGACATGGGGCCGACTGGTTACAGCAGAGTCTGCAGGCTGTTTTGTCGGGTCCGGTTCCCACACCGGCCGCCCCTGTTGCGAGGCCCAGGGCTAGGAGGTCTGTACCCCCTGAGAGACTGAGCCCTGAGGCTACCCCACGGGTGCGGCGGCGCTTAAGGAGCCCCAACAGGGGCAGTGAGTCCGGTGCCTTGCCGCCGCAGTGGGAGGAATCCTGGTCGGCGCCGGGCATCAGCGGGAGAGGACCGGGTTGCACCCGTCGCCTCGTCCTATTCGCAGCGTGGGGGGAGGTATGGCGGAGCGGCGCCTCCCCTGGAGGCCTTATCTGAGGGTGAGCGAGCCAGACGTCGTCCCTTACCTGTGGAGCGGGCGGAGAGTCGGCCGAGGTTGGGGGATGAACGTGCGGCCCCACAGCCTGGAGGTGGGGGCCTGGATCTGGGACTGTCGCCAGCGGTTGAGTGGGTTGCGCCGCGGCTCGGGGCCGGCGGCATTCTTCTGTGAGAAGTGGGCGGAGTGGGTGGAGCATGAGGATGCTCTGGCTGTGGGAGATGCATCACGAGGCACTGCAGTACAGGACGACGCCAGGGAAGGATCTATTTGTGTGGCGGCTGCCGGTTCTCCTGCCGGTGAGCCTGGACGGAGCCGGGTGGCGTCGGTTGCCGGGGGCGACGAGGTGCAGCGGCCGCCTAGCGGTGGGCCTGGACGGCTGGCGGATGTGGAGGTGGAGGACGGCGAAGTGAGTCTGGACGACTGGGAAGCGGACGATGGGCGGATGGACGAGGATGGAGCCGGTCCGGCGGCGCCGCCGCTGAGCGGACCATCGATGGCAGGAGCATCTGGGCGGACCGCAGCTGCTGGGCGGATACCTCAGGGCTGATCAGGTGAGGGACCTTCGGGTCAGCAATGGGCTCCTGTTGAGCAAGTGGTGGGGGGTGGTGTTTTGCAGGGCCAGGGGTTGGTGCAGGAATTGCTGGAGGGGATGGTGTTGCTTTTATCCAGATTGGGGTTGGGTGTTCGGGAGTTGCCGACGGCAGTGTGGGCTCCGGTAACGTCCGGCGGTATGGGGTGTCAGTCTGGCGGGGCCGGCGTGAGTAGCGTTGGGGCGGATTTGGTGGTTCCGGTGGCTGGGGAAGTGTCGGTCGGTGTTGGTGGGAAAGGTAAGGTTGTGGACGAGGTGCGGTTGGCGGACGCGGCTAGGGGTGAGGTTTACGTCTGCTTTGAGGGGCCGCTGGGGGCTCATTTGAAGGCGGAGGTTAGGGAGAAGATTTGGAGGGACGAGTACGTGGAGATATTCTCATTGCTCCAGTTGGAAAAGTTTAATTTGGATAGGGTTAAGCCTGATAAGTCCAAAAAAGAAGAGGAAGAGAAGCGTCGGTATCGGTTGATACCGCGGATGTATTTGAATTGGCTGCAGGCTTTTGCCATTCTGGCAAGTGTGGTGGGTGAGAAAGCGCCGGAACATTGTTCCGCTCTTTTCTGTTACATGGATGCCATTGGTGAGGCTTACAGGACTTATGACGGTGTGGCATGGCTGAGGTACGACGAACAATTTCGTCAGCGAAAGGCGGTCCTGGCGGGTATTCGTTGGGATCATAAAGATATCGGTCTTTGGATGCGGCTTATGGCCGCTCAAAAGGTGGGTCATCAGTCCTTTCGTGGGGCGGCCGGGTCTTCCTCGGCGTCCGAGCCTGGTAGCGGGCAGAAAAAGGGTTGCTGCTGGCAGTTCAATGAGGGTTATTGCAGATACCTCGCTGACTGCCGGTTCAAGCATGAATGTTCCGGATGTGGTGGGGCTCACAGTCTGTCACGGTGTTTCAAGCGTGGGCGAGGTAAAGGAGTTGATGGGGCGCAGAAGAGAGGTGACGCCGGTGAAGGTGAAAGAGATGGTGCCGTGGTTAGAGAGGTACCCAGATAGGGCTGCAGCGGCATTGTTGTTCGTTGGTTTTAGGGAAGGTTTTCGGATCCCGTGTTTTCCGGTTAGTCCGGTGGTGGCTCCCCGTAACCTTGCATCGGCTTTGCGTAGGCCGGACGTGGTAGCGGAGAAGATTGGTAAGGAGGTCGCGGCGGGGCGGGTCGCTGGCCCGTTTGCGGAATTCCCGTTGTCGGGTTTGTGGGTTTCACCTTTGGGCTTGGTTCCTAAAAAGGAGGCGGGCAAGTTTAGGCTCATACACCACTTGTCGTTTCCTGAGGGTAGTTCTGTTAACGATGGTATTGCTGAGGAGCTTTGTTCGGTTTCGTATGCTTCATTTTGGAAAGGGGGCTTTGTTGGCGAAGACGGATATAGAGGCTGCCTTCCGTTTATTACCCATTCATCCGGATAGTTGTCATTTGTTGGTATTTAAGTAGGAGGGTAGTTTTAATGTTGATTGTTGTTTGCCGATGGGTTGTGCAATCTCATGTTCTTTGTTTGAGAAGTTTTGCGTCTTTCCTGGAGTGGGTGGTGAAGCAGGAGGCGGGTTGGACTTCCGTTTTACATTATCGTGACGATTTTTTGTTTATGGGACCTGCTGGGTCGCGAGTTTGTTCGATATTGTTGCACACAATGGAGAGCATAGCTGGTCGATTGGGGGTCCCTTTGGCGCCGGAAATGACGGAGGGTCCAGCGACTTCTGTAAAATTTTTGGGTATAGTGATTGATAGTGTGGCCATGGAGTGTCGGTTGCCGGAGGAAAAGGTGGCGGATTTGCGCGCTGATATTACTTTCTTGAGGAAGGCAAAGGAAAAGGTGCAATTGCGACAGGTGCAGTCTGTTTTAGGGAAGCTGAATTTTGCGTGTAGAATTCTGCCAATGGGTTGGGTTTTCTGCAGGCGCTTGGCCATGGCGACGGCAGGGGTGCAGAGGCCTTTCCATTTTTTGAGATTATCGTCTGAGGTTCGGGATGACTTTCTGGTGTGGGAGCATTTTTTGGGGGAATTTAATGGGCGTTCGGTGTGGATGGGGGCGCCTGTTGCCAGTGTTGATTTGGAGCTGTGTACGGATGCGTCGGGTCTTGTGGTTACGGGGCCTTTTGTGCGGGGCAGTGGAGTGCAGGTGCCTGGCCGGATGTTCGGGTGGAAGCGGGGTTTTTGAGGAATTTGGTTTTGTTGGAATTGTTTCCAATTGTTTTGTCTGTTGAGTTGTGGGGGGATGTGCTCAGGAATAAAAGAGTGAGATTTTGCTGTGACAACATGGGGGTGGTTCAGGCGATTAACAGTCAGTCTGCTAATTCTCCCCCGGTGTTGCGCTTGCTTCGCCATTTAGTTCTTAGAGGTTTATGGTTGAATTCCTGTTTTGTGGCTGTGCATATCCCGGGTGTTGATAATGACATCGCTGATTCACTCTCTCGTTTTCAGTGGGATCGTTTTAGCGGGCTGGTGCCGGATGCGGACGAGTTGGGTCTACCATGTCTTCAGTGGCTCTGGAACGTGGCCTTTGGGTTTCCTCTGAGTTGATTTTCCGGTCCGTGAGTAGGAGTACGTGGTTGGCGTTTTCTTCGGTGTGGTCCCAGTGGGAGCAGTTGATGGATCAGGTGGGGAGTTGTGAGGTAGTGGAGGACTTTCAGATGTTGTTAGTATATTTTATCGGTTTGTCTTATAGTTCGGGGGTGTCTGTTTCGGGGGTTTCCAAGCGGGTGGCGGCTGTCACCTTTTGGTTGCGGTTGCGGGGGCTTGTGGATGTGTCTAAATGTTTTCTGATACGGCAGGCTTTGAAGGGTTATAGGCGAAGTGCCGCTCGGCCAGACACTCGTAGGCCAGTTTCGTGGGCAGTGTTGCAGTCGTTGTGGGAGACAGTTTGTGTGGTGTGTTTGACGCCTTATGAGGTTTGTTTGTTTAGGGCTGCTTTTTCCCTGGCCTTTTTCGGGGCCTTCAGGGTGTCTGAATTGGTGTCGGGAAGTCGATCGTGTGGGGGCGGTTTGTTGCGGCAGGATGTGTGTTTTTCTGGGGGATGTTTGCGTTGTGTATTGCGCAGGTCTAAAACGGATCAGGAGGGCAAAGGGGTGGTTATTATACTGCGCCCGTTGCTTGGGTCGGTTTTGTGTCCGGTCAGGTGTGTGGAGGAGTTGTTGGCGGTTAGGTCGGATGTGGTGGGTTCGTTGTTGATGCATGTGGATGGGTCGGCATTGTCGCGGTATCAATTTGTTGCGGTTTTTCGGAAGTGTTTGGTTGCAGCGGGTTATCCGGCGCAGGACTTTGCATCTCATTCCTTTAGGATTGGGGCGGCAACGGAGGCGGCCAGATAGGGCCTGGGGGAGGAGGACATTAAGCGGATTGGCCGGTGGGAATCTAGGTGTTATCAATCGTATGTTCGTCCTCATATGTTGTGAGTGCCAAGGGGAACAAAGTTCAATTGTTTATACGGAATTTTTGTTAAGTTGATTAGTGAGTTGGATTTTGATTTTATGTGTTTACAGGGTCGGCTTGTATGGCATGGATCTTCAGGCATTCCTACGTGTACTGGGGAGCATTACGGGCGGACGTGCGGAGGAACGGACGGCAATTGGGGTTTGACCCGGCTGACCTGCAAGTGCGCTGGATTGGCATACGGAGCCTTTTGTGGGGTAGGGTGCTTCCGGAATTTCATTCTTCAGTCTCGTTGGAGAGGTCACCTGATATTGTTGTATTGCATGTTGGGGGAAATGATCTGGGTGTTCGCAGTACTAGGGAGGTGATCCGGGATATGAAGTTGGATCTACTGCGTTTATGGTCTGACATTCCGGGTGTGTTGGTTGTCTGGTCCGAGGTGGTAGCTCGGAGGGTGTGGCGTTTTGCGAGGTCGGTGGACCGTCTTAACAGGGCCCGGGCTAAGCTTAATAGGGAGGTTGGGCGCTTTGTGAGACGTCATGGTGGAATTGTGGTGCGGCATCGGGAGCTGGAGGCAGCATCGCCTCAGTTCCTTAGGTCTGATGGTGTTCACCTGAACGAGGTGGGAATTGATATGTGGGCCTTAGGGATTCAGGAGGGTCTGGAGACGGCTCTTTGGGTGAGGCAGGACTCCCATAGGTGAGGTGTCTCCTATGGTCGTTCGTGGCGTGGTAATGGAGGATCCTGGAAGGCAATGATAAGTTTAATAGGTGCATGCCAAGGTGGAGTGTGCATCTCAGGAGGTTCGGTAAGCTTGTGCATGGGGCTCCTGTTGGGCAGATGGGCCTACAGGGGAGATCAATTACAGTATGGAGGATTCGGTGCTCTCGGGTCGGTGACCGCGGCCGAGGGTAAGGCGGTATGACAAGTGGAGGTGAATGGTGGAGAGCACAGCTTATCCTGCAGCAACTGCTGCCATGAGTTTAGGAGATAATACACTTTATTATAATGGAGTCCCCTATAGTTCCTGGTCCTGCAGCAATTGCTGCCATGTGTTTGGGAGAAGATGCAATTTATTATAATGGAGTCCTTTATAGTTCCTTGTCCTGCAGCAACTGCTGCCATGTGTTTAGAAGATGATACACTTTATTATAATGGAGCCCCCTATAGTTCGTGATCCTGTAGAAGCTGCCGCCATGTGTTTATGACAGAATACATTTTATTGTAATGGATTTCCCTTTAGTTCCTGATCCTGCAGCTGCTGCCACCATGTGTTTAGGAGGAGATACACTTTATTATAAAGGAGTCCCCTATACTTAATGTCCTGCAGCTGCCGCCATGTGTTTAGAAGATAATGTACTTTATTGTAATGAATTCCCATGTAGTTCCTGGTCCTGCAGCAGCTGCCGCCATGTGTTTAGGAGATGATGTGCTTTATTATAATGGAGTCTTCTATAGCTCTATGGTCCTGTAGCAGCTGCTGCCATGTGTTTAGGAGATGATGTGCTTTATTATTTACTGGATTAGCAGCTATGACTAGTACTAAAACACTGAGCGCCAACAATCAGCCTCATCGTGGTCATTGTGTAAGGACAAATCCAGATTAAAAAAAACAAACACCACAATAAATCTTTTTATTTATTTTTATTTTTATTGGAATAGCAATAAGCAACATTGTAATAAAATATTACTGACCCTTTAATAAAATAAACAGGGATCACAGTGACTCTCAGGCCAGGACCGGTGGAGACCACAGAACTTGCTGCGGTCATTCAGACCAGTCCACCACAGTCCTGAGATGAGAGCCACCGGATCCAAAGATCCAGAGGAAGGCGAACAAACCCCCGGGAGATTTCTACCTCAGGGGGGAAAAAATTCCTTCCTGACCCCAGATGTGGCGATCGGATAATTCCCTGGATTACATCTGTCCTGCTGCATATTGCTGTATATATGTATGTAATATAAAGCTCCGGAGAGCTGACCCTGGAAAGAAAGAGACAACCTGCTCCTCAAAGCTTACAATCTAATATACAGTACATGCCCTGATCCTAAGAGCTTACAATCTAATATGCAATACAAACTCTGCTCCTAATAGCTTACAGTCTAATATACAATTCATTTTCTGCTCCTCGGATCTTACAGTCTAATAGAACAATAGAAACACTGCTCCTCAGAGCTTACAATCTTATATACAGTACATGCCCTGATCCTAAGAGCTTACAGTCTAATATGCAATACAAGGTCTGCTCCTAAGAGCTTACAATCTCATATACAACACATGTCCTGCTCCTCGGATCTTACAGTCTAATACAACAATAGACATCCTGCTCCTCAGAGCTTACAATCTTATATACAGTACATGTCCTGCTCCTCAGAGCTTACAATCTAATATACAGTACATGCCCTGTTCCCCAGAGCTTACATTCTTACAGACCTGAGTGAAGAGCTAGTTCTCTGGGCTTGTTATCTTCAAATGCTTCACACTGGATGTGGATGTGTCCTCTTCAAGCTGAAATGAACCAAGATGATTCTGGTTTAGAACTTGCATGTCATGTGGTGTCTATGATGTCATGTGTCTTCTGACATCATCATAGCTGACAGTCAGACAATATTTCAGCCAACAGCTATTCCCCCTGACACCACCATAGGCATAAAAAATTGCTCATGTTAAATTCCAACCTACCCAAGCCTTCTCTTCCTCAACATTTGTCATAAGGGGAGGGTTGTGGCACCCCATACACATAAATAAATCTGCCTATCCCACCAAAGTCAGCAGGTTTACCTCAGATGACAATAATCTAATGTGTATGGCCCCCTAAGACTCTAAAAAAGACCACAAACAAGTCCCCCTAATATAGATTTACAGAATGATAATGATACAACGGAGATCTGCGCCATTAAACCTGCATGAACATGATCAACGTCACAGATCTGTAGAAGGAACAATTCCAGGAAAATCTTCCTAGGACTGCACCTATATAAAACCACATTACAGTCTGGGACCCCACTCAGCCAGAGTATCGACACACTTCAAAGAGCAGCTCATGCTCCAGATGACCATACGTTTGAAAATGGGCCATTAACATACCACCTGTGTACTGGGGAGACAACAGGGTCCCCCAGTGGTTGCCAGGGAGTTCTCATATAGGGGTTGTCCAGGTGCCTTTAGGAGGGACAAAGCATAATGCCCAGATGTGCACATTTTCCATAAAATAAGGTCTGTGAACATCTCTTAAAAATGTTTTCCCTTTAAAGATTTGTCCTGACAGTCACAGCAAGAAATATGTCCCACAGGGTTTGTTGTCGAGATTTCTAGGGAGTGGGATGATAAATGGTAGAGCTGAAGACTTACTTTTACCAGAGCGTTGAATTTTCTGACCTAGCCCAGTTTCTTAACAGCCTGGCCAAGGAAAAGTGGCATGTTGGCGCATCACCTGGCACTCAGCACCCAGTACACATGCCCCAGTTGCAGCCCCCTACTTACACCCTTGTTAATTGTGTGGTATTTCACAACACAGCCTCTAACTACACGATGAATGAAGGTCTCAGCACGGAGGGAAGATCTACATACCTGAACGTGTCCGCTTCAACCTGTCAAGCTCATGTGACACAAAATGGTTCTGGTTTAGAACTTTGGACATTCTGCACCAATTGTGACATCATGCAATGTCTATGATGTCATATGTCTTGTGATATCATCATAACTAACAGTTGTTTTATGCATTGTTTGCAAGAGTTAGGCTGAGTTCACACGGGCGAGATTTCCGCGCGGGTGCAATGCGGTAGGTGAACGTATTGCACCCGCACTGAATCCGGCACCATTCATTTCAATGGATCTGTGTACATGAGCGTTTTTTTTCACGCATCACTTCTGCAATGCTTTAAAATCGCAGCATGTTCTATATTCTGCGTTTGTAACGCAGGACAGGCCCCATAGAAGTGAATGGGGCTGCGTGAAAAACGCACTGCATCCGCAAGCAAGTGCGGGTGCGATGCGTTTTTCACTGATGGTTGCTAAGAGATGTTGTTTGTAAACCTTCAGTTTTTTATCACGCGCGTGAAAAACGCATCAAAACGCATTGCACCCGCGCGGAAAAAACTGAACAACTAAACGCAATCGCAGACAAAACTGACTGAACTTGCTTGCAAAATAGTGCGAGTTTCACTGAACGCACCCTGAACGCATCCTGAGCCAATCCGTCACGCCCGTGTGAACCCAGCCTTAAAGAAAGTATAACATGGTGGGGGGGGGCTGTGATTATTTTACTCATATTACAAGACTACAACAGACAATGGGGGAGATTTATAAAACATGGAATAAAGGAAAACAACCTTAGTAGCCCATAGCAACCAATCAGATTCCACTTTTCATTTCCCAAAGGAGCTCTAAAAAACAAATGGTGGAATCTGATTGGTTCCTATGGGCAACTAAGGTTTTCCTTTACACCAGTTTTGATATTTCTCCCCCAATGCGTATAGGCCATAAAGAAATGGACTCCAAATTATCAAAAGTTATTTAATTAATCAGACAATAAGGGTTAAAAACAATGAAAAGCATGCTGTAAGCACCAAACACTTCCCTACCCCACCCCTTTGGAAATAAAACAATAATTGTATGGGCCCTGAGAGGTATGAATTCAACAATCACAAAATTATAATAACGGTGTATACCAATACCATAAATATATCATCCCTTTTCATAAACCAATGGCCGCTATATCTAACACAATACAACATATAATAACTATGTGTCATCAGAAAATCACCTATTGTGTAAATCACATTTTTATGTTTAAAATATTTTTAAAGATTTTTTTATGTTATTTTTAACTCCTTAAGGACCAGGCCATTTTTTGCAAATCTGACCAGTGTCACTTTAAGTGGTGATAACTTTAAAACGCTTTGACTTATCCAGGCCATTCTGATATTTTTTTTTTGTCACATTTTGTACTTCATTACACTGGTAAAATGGAGGGAAAAAAATCTTTTTTATTTATAAAAAAATACCAAATTTTTAAAAATTTGCAAAAAATTTCAAATTTCCAAGTTTCAATTTCTCTACTTCTATAATACATAGTAATACCTACAAAAATAGTTATTACTTTACATTCCTCATATGTATACTTCATGTTTGCATCATTTTGGGAATGACATTTTATTTTTGGGGGATGTTACAAGGATTAGAAGTTTAGAATCAAATCTTGAAATTTCTCAGAAATTTTCAAAAACCAACTTTTTAGGGACCAGTTCAGGTCTGAAGTCACTTTGTGAGGCTTACATGATAGAAACCACCCAAAAATTACCCAATTCTAGAAACTACACACAGCAGGGCGCAGAAGGAAAGGAATACCATACGGTTTTTGGAAGGCAGATTTTGCTGGACTGGTTTTTTGACAACATGTCCCATTTGAAGCCCCCCTGACGCACCCCTAGAGTAGAAACTCCAAAAAAGTGACCCCATTTTAGAAACTACGGGATAGGATGGCAGTTTTGTTGGTACTAGTTTAGGGTACATATGATTTTTGGTTGCTCTATATTACACTATTTGTGAGGCAAGGTAACAAGAAATAGCTGTTTTGGCACTGTTTATTTTGTTGTTATTTACAACATTCATCTGACAGGTTAGACTTAGATCATGTGGTATTTTTATAGAGCAGGTTGCCCCGGATGCGGCGATACCTAATATGTATACAATTTCTTATTTATGTAAGTTTTACACAATGATTTCAATTTTGAAACAAAAAAATCATGTTTTAGTATCTCCATAGTCTGAGAGCCATAGTTTTTTCAGTTTTTGGGCGATTGTCTTAGGTAGGGTATCATTTTTGTGGAATGAGAAACCACCCAAAAATTACCCCATTCTAGAAACTACACACGGCAGGGCGCAGAAGGAAAGGAATACCATACAGTTTTTGGAAGGCAGATTTTGCTGGACTGGTTTTTTGACAACATGTCCCAGAATGGTAAATTTTTTGTGGGATTACGACTTTTTGATCGCTTTCTATTACACTTTTTGTGATGTAATGTGACCAAAAATGTCTTTTTTGACACCGTTTTTATTTTTTACTGTGTTCACCTCAGGGTTTAAGTTATGTGGTATTTTAACCACCTCCGGACCGCCGAACGCAGCGACGCGTCCTGGAGGTGGTTGATTCATTCCTCCTGGACGCATATACGCGTCCTCTCGCGAGACGCGAGATTTCCTGTGAACGCGCGCACACAGGGGCGGAAGGTAAGCGAGTGGATCTCCAGCCTGCCAGCGGCGATCGCTCGCTGGCAGGCTGGAGATGCGATTTTTTTAACCCCTAACAGGTGCACTGTGTACAGAATTATTAGGCAAATGAGTATTTTGACCACATCATCCTCTTTATGCATGTTGTCTTATTCCAAGCTGTATAGGCTCGAAAGCCTACTACCAATTAAGCATATTAGGTGATGTGCATCTCTGTAATGAGAAGGGGTGTGGTCTAATGACATCAACACCCTATATTAGGTGTGCATAATTATTAGGCAACTTCCTTTCCTTTGTCAAAATGGGTCAAAAGAAGGACTTGACAGGCTCAGAAAACTCAAAAATTGTGAGATATCTTGCAGAGGGATGCAGCACTCTTAAAATTGCAAAGCTTCTGAAGCGTGATCATCGAACAATCAAGCGTTTCATTCAAAATAGTCAACAGGGTCGCAAGAAGCGTGTGGAAAAACCAAGGTGCAAAATAACTGCCCATGAACTGAGAAAAGTCAAGCGTGCAGCTGCCAAGATGCCACTTGCCACCAGTTTGGCCATATTTCAGAGTTTCAACATCACTGGAGTGCCCAAAAGCACAAGGTGTGCAATACTCAGAGACATGGCCAAGGTAAGAAAGGCTGAAAGACGACCACCACTGAACAAGACACACAAGCTGAAACGTCAAGACTGGGCCAAGAAATATCTCAAGACTGATTTTTCTAAGGTTTTATGGACTGATGAAATGAGAGTGAGTCTTGATGGGCCAGATGGATGGGCCCGTGGCTGGATTGGTAAAGGGCAGAGAGCTCTAGTCCGACTCAGACGCCAGCAAAGTGGAGGTGGAGTACTGGTTTGGGCTGGTATCATCAAAGATGAGCTTGTGGGGCCTTTTCGGGTTGAGGATGGAGTCAAGCTCAACTCCCAGTCCTACTGCCAGTTTCTGGAAGACACCTTCTTCAAGCAGTGGTACAGGAAGAAGTCTGCATCCTTCAAGAAAAACATGATTTTCATGCAGGACAATGCTCCATCACACGCGTCCAAGTACTCCACAGCGTGGCTGGCAAGAAAGGGTATAAAAGAAGAAAATCTAATGACATGGCTTCCTTGTTCACCTGATCTGAACCCATTGAGAACTTGTGGTCCATCATCAAATGTGAGATTTACAAGGAGGGAAAACAGTACACCTCTCTGAACAGTGTCTGGGAGGCTGTGGTTGCTGCTGCACGCAATGTTGATGGTGAACAGATCAAAACACTGACAGAATCCATGGATGGCAGGCTTTTGAGTGTCCTTGCAAAGAAAGGTGGCTATATTGGTCACTGATTTGTTTTTGTTTTGTTTTTGAATGTCAGAAATGTATATTTGTGAATGTTGAGATGTTATATTGGTTTCACTGGTAAAATTAAATAATTGAAATGGGTATATATTTGTTTTTTGTTAAGTTGCCTAATAATTATGCACAGTAATAGTCACCTGCACACACAGATATCCCCCTAAAATAGCTAAAACTAAAAACAAACTAAAAACTACTTCCAAAAATATTCAGCTTTGATATTAATGAGTTTTTTGGGTTCATTGAGAACATGGTTGTTGTTCAATAATAAAATTAATCCTCAAAAATACAACTTGCCTAATAATTCTGCACTCCCTGTATATTAGACGCTGTTTTGATAACAGCGTCTAATATACCTGCTACCTGGTCCTCTGGTGGTCCCTTTTGTTTGGATCGACCACCAGAGGACACAGGCAGCTCTGTAATAAGTAGCACCAAACACCACTACACTATACCCCCCCCCCGTCACTTATTAACCCCTTATTAACCCCTGATCACCCCATATAGACTCCCTGATCACCCCCCTGTCATTGATCACACCCCTGTCATTGATCACCCCCCTGTAAAGCTCCATTCAGACGTCCGTATGATTTTTACGGATCCACGGATGCATGGATCGGATCCGCAAAACACATACGGACATCTGAATAGAGCCTTATAGGGGGGTGATCAATGACAGGGGAGTGATCACCCCATATAGACTCTCTGATCACCCCCCTGTCATTGATCACCCCCCTGTCATTGATCACCCCCCATTAAGGCTCCATTCAAACGTCCGTATGTTTTTTACGGATACATGGATCGGATCCGCAAAACACATACAGACATCTGAATGGAGCCTTATAGGGGGGTGATCAATGACATTGGGGTGATCACCCCATATAGACTCCCTGATCACCCCCCTGTCATTGATCACCCCCCTGTCATTGATCACCCCCCTATGGAAGGCTCCATTCAAACGTCCGTATGTTTTTTACGGATCCACGGATACATGGATCGGATCCGCAAAACACATACGGACATCTGAATGGAGCCTTATAGGGGTGTGATCAATGATGGGGGTGATCACCCCATATAGACTCCCTGATCACCCCCCTGTCATTGATCACCCCCCTGTAAGGCTCCATTCAGACATTTTTTTGGCCCAAGTTATCAGAAATTTTTTTTTTCTTACAAAGTCTCATATTCCACTAACTTGTGTCAAAAAATAAAATCTCACATGAACTCACCATACCCCTCACGGAATCCAAATGCGTAAAATTTTTTAGACTTTTATATTCCAGACTTCTTCTCACGCTTTAGGGCCCCTAGAATGCCAGGGCAGTATAAATACCCCACATGTGACCCCATTTCGGAAAGAAGACACCCCAAGGTATTCGCTGAGGGGCATATTGAGTCCATGAAAGATTGAAATTTTTGTCCTAAGTTAGCGGAAAGGGAGACTTTGTGAGAAAAAAAAAAATAATCAATTTCCGCTAACTTGTGCCAAAAAAAAAATTTTTTTATGAACTCGCCATGCCCCTAATTGAATACCTTGGGGTGTCTTCTTTCCAAAATGGGGTCACATGTGGGGTATTTATACTGCCCTGGCATTTTAGGGGCCCTAAAGCGTGAGAAGAAGTCTGGGATCCAAATGTCTAAAAATGCCCTCATAAAAGGAATGTGGGCCCCTTTGCGCTTCTAGGCTGCAAAAAAGTGTCACACATCTGATATCGCCGTGCTCAGGAGAAGTTGGGCAATGTGTTTTGGGTTGTCATTTTACATATACCCATGCTGGGTGAGATAAATATCTTGGTCAAATGCCAACTTTGTATAAAAAATTTGAAAAGTTGTCTTTTGCCGAGATATTTCTCTCACCCAGCATGAGTATATGTAAAAAGACACCCCAAAACACATTGCCCAACTTCTCCTGAATACGGCGATACCACATGTGTGACACCTGTTTGCAGCCTAGGTGGGCAAAGGGGCCCACATTCCAAAGAGCACCTTTAGTATTTCACAGGTCATTTACCTACTTACCACACATTAGGGCCCCTGGAAAATGCCAGGGCAGTATAACTACCCCACAAGTGACCCCATTTTGGAAAGAAGACACCCCAAGGTATTCCGTGATGGGCATGGAGAGTTCCTAGAATTTAATATTTTTTGTCACAAGTTAGCGGAAAATGATGATTTTTTATATATTTTTTTTTCTTACAAAGTTTCATATTCCACTAACTTGTGACAAAAAATAAAAACTTCCATGAACTCACTATGCCCATCACGAAATACCTTGGGGTGTCTTCTTTCCAAAATTGGGTCACTTGTGGGGTAGTTATACTGCCCTGGCATTTTAGGGGCCGAATGCGTGAGAAGTGGTTTGAAATCAAAATCTGTAAAAAATGGCCGGTGAAATCCGAAAGGTGCTCTTTGGAATGTGGGCCCCTTTTCCCACCTAGGCTGCAAAAAAGTGTCACACATCTGGTATCCCCGTACTCAGGAGAAGTTGGGCAATGTGTTTTAGGGTGTCTTTTTACATATACCCATGCTGGGTGAGAGAAATATCTTGGCAAAAGACAACTTTAAAAAATTTTTTATACAATGTTGGCATTTGACCGAGATATTTCTCTCACCCAGCATGGGTATATGTAAAATGACACCCCAAAACACATTCCCCAACTTTTCCTGAGTACGGCAATACCACATGTGTGACACTTTTTTGCAGCCTAGGTGGGCAAAGGGGCCCACATTGCAAAGAGCACCTTTCGGATTTCACCGGCCATTTTTTACAGATTTTGATTTCCAACTACTTTGCACGCATTAGGGCCCCTAGAATGCCAGGGCAGTATAACTACCCCACAAGTGACCCGATTTTGGAAAGAAGACATCCCAAGGTATTTCATGATGGGCATAGTGAGTTCATGGAAGTTTTTATTTTTTATCACAAGTTAGTGGAATATGAGACTTTGTAAGAAAAAAAATAAAAATCATCATTTTCCGCTAACTTGTGACAAAAAATTAAAAATTCTAGGTACTCGCCATGCCCCTCACGGAATACCTTGGGGTGTCTTCTTTCCAAAATGGGGTCACTTGTGGGGTAGTTATACTGCCCTGGCATTCTAGGAGCCCTAATGTGTGGTAAGTAGTTTGAAATCAAAATGTGTAAAAAATGACCTGTGAAATCCTAAAGGTGCTCTTTGGAATGTGGGCCCCTTTGCCCACCTAGGCTGCAAAAAAGTGTCACACATGTGGTATTGCCGTACTCAGGAGAAGTTGGGGAATGTGTTTTGGGGTGTCATTTTACATATACCCATGCTGGGTGAGAGAAATATCTTGGCAAAAGACAACTTTTCCCATTTTTTTTATACAAAGTTGGCATTTGACCGAGATATTTCTCTCACCCAGCATGGGTATATGTAAAATGACACCCCAAAACACATACCCCAACTTCTCCTGAGTACGGCAATACCAGATGTGTGACACTTTTTTGCAGCCTAGATGCGCAAAGGGGCCCACATTCCTTTTAGGAGGGCATTTTTAGACATTTGGATCCCAGACTTCTTCTCACGCTTTAGGGCCCCTAAAATGCCAGGGCAGTATAAATACCCCACATGTGACCCCATTTTGGAAAGAAGACACCCCAAGGTATTCAATGAGGGGCATGGCGAGTTCATAGAATTTTAATATTTTTTGCCACAAGTTAGCGGAAATTGATTTTATTTTGTTTTTTTCTCACAAAGTCTCCCTTTCCGCTAACTTGGGACAAAAATTTCAATCTTTCATGGACTCAATATGCCCCTCAGTGAATACCTTGGGGTGTCTTCTTTCCAAAATGGGGTCATTTGTGGGGTGTTTGTACTGCCCTGGCATTTGAGGGTTTGGCCAACATTAGGAGTTTCTGCTATTCTCCTGATATTGAGCATACGGGTAATGAGATTTTTTTTTTTCGTTCAGCCTCTGGCCTGAAAGAAAAAATGAACGGCACAGATTTCTTCATTCGCATCGATCAATGTGGATGAAAAAATCTCTGCCAAAACATCCATACCCACTTAGCCCGTATGCCCTGGCAAACCAGATTTCTCCATTCACATCAATCGATGTGAATGAATAAATCATTGCCGGGATTTTTTATATTTTTTTATATACAAAGTGTTTGCCAAAGTATATGAACACCGCCGACTCCTCAGCTCAAATGCCTCGGCAAACGTATCTTTTACTGCAGAGGAGAAATCTCGTCTTGCAGTGCCGCATACACCGACTTTTGTGTAATCTGACAGCAGCGCAATGCTTCTGTCAGAATGCACATCAGTGCTGCAGCTAGTCGATCAGTTGGTCCACCTGGAAGGTAAAAAAAAAAAAGAAAAAACCAGGCCGCAACGCAATAAATTTATTAACTTTATAATAACTTTTGAACAGAACATATAAACTTTATTGAACTGAACGTTAACTTTTTTTGCTTACCGGTGTTTTTTTTTTGTTTTTTGTTTTTTTACCTTTATAGGACAAATCTCTCCTTCCCCATGGGACAATGTGCAAAGCGCAAATCGCCCAAAGATGTGGCGAAGTGCATTATGCACTTTATCCCAGGTGAAAGGAGAGGTTTGCAGCAGCTGTGAGTAAAAGGGCCCTAATAGCCCTGTGTGCCTGTCCTGTGAGATGCAATCCCTATGCTAAGTGTACCTGTGTGTGGTACTTCCGGAAACACTCCCCTAAGCATAGGGCAGGGTGGTCAGGGCAGTCAGGACAGAAATAGCAGGTGTCACGCCTTATTCCACTCCTGCTACAGACACGACATTTTTTTCGGGGTGACGGTTGGGTTGAGGTACCAGCAACGACATTGGGGAAATGTCGCTCGTGTAGACGGCTCACTACACTGGTGGTTGGGGCCACGGAACCTCCTGGATACAGGAGGTTCTCGATGATCTCTTCCTGAAATTTGAGGAAGGATTGTGTTCTCCCAGCCTTACTGTAGAGAACAAAACTATTATAGGCAGCCAATTGAATTAAATATACAGACACCTTCTTATACCAGCGTCTGGTGCATCGGGAAACTAAATAGGGAGCCAACATCTGGTCATTGAAGTCCACCCCTCCCATGAGCGCATTATAGTCGTGGACTGAGAGGGGCTTTTCAATGACACGGGTTGCCTGTTCAATTTGTATTGTCGTGTCTGCGTGAATGGAGGAGAGCATGTAAACGTCACGCTTGTCTCTCCATTTCACCGTGAGCAGTTCTTGGTTACACAAGGCAGCCCTCTCCCCCCTTGCAAGATGGGTGGTATCGAACCGTTGGGGGAAGCCCCGGCGACTAGGTCGCACGGTGCCACAGCAGCCAATCTGTTCTAGGAACAAATGCCTGAAGAGGGGCACACTTGTGTAAAAATTGTCCACATAAAGATGGTACCCCTTGCCAAATAAGGGTGACACCAAGTCCCAGACTGTCTTCCCACTGCTCCCCAGGTAGTCAGGGCAACCGACCGGCTCCAGGGTCTGATCTTTTTCCTCATAGATCAGAAATTTGTGGGTATAGCCTGTGGCCCTTTCACAGAGCTTATACAATTTGACCCCATACCGGGCGCGCTTGCTTGGGATGTATTGTTTGAAGCCAAGGCGCCCGGTAAAATGTATAAGGGACTCATCTATGCAGATGTTTTGCTCAGGGGTATACAAATCTGCAAATTTCTGGTTGAAGTGGTCTATGAGGGGCCGAATTTTGTGGAGCCGGTCAAAAGCTGGGTGGCCTCTGGGACGAGAGGTGCTGTTGTCGCTAAAGTGCAGGAAACGCAGGATGGTCTCAAAACGTGTCCTGGACATAGCAGCAGAGAACATGGGCATGTGATGAATTGGGTTCGTGGACCAATATGACCGCAATTCATGCTTTTTGGTTAGACCCATGTTCAGGAGAAGGCCCAGAAAATTTTTTATTTCGGAAACTTGGACTGGTTTCCACCGGAAAGGCTGGGCATAAAAGCTTCCCGGGTTGGCGGATATAAATTGAGTGGCATACCGATTTGTTTCTGCCACGACTAAGTCCAAGAGCTCCGCAGTCAAGAACAGCTCAAAAAATCCCAGGGCCGAACCGATCTGAGCTGTCTCAGCACGAACTCCAGACTGGGCGGTGAAAGGGGGAACTACAGGTGCGGCTGAAGTTGGGGACTGCCAATCAGGGTTTGCCAGCACCTCAGGGACTCTAGGGGCTCTACGGGCCTGTCTTTGCGGTGGCTGCGATGGGGTAACTATTGCACGTGCCACTGTACCAGCTTCAGCTGCCCTTCTGGTGCTCGCCACTTCACCATGTTGTACGGCAGTGCTAGTACTAGGTCCAGGATGGGCTGCGCTGCTGGTGTATGCCTCACCACGTAATCCGACAGCGACAGCCCCACTCTGCTGCCCTTGAAATGGATCCTGCACAACCTGTGGTCTAGCGACACGGGGCCGGGTACGCCTGGTGCTATCAGGGACCTCAACCTCCTCGTCCGAACTTTGGGTCAGACTGCCACTGCTTTCTACAGGTTCATATTCTGACCCACTAGATTTGTCAGGTGAGGGTTCCCATTCCTCATCCGACTGGGTCAGAATCCTGTAGGCCTCTTCAGAAGAATACCCCCTGTTTGACATTTGGACTACTAAATTTAGGGGTATTCCCTGAGACTACCCAAGAAAAAAAGCAAGCCTGTCTTACAAATGGGAGGCTAGCGAAGTACCGGAGGCTGCTGCGATTGATAAAAATATCAAAACAGATTTTTTTATCGCCACAGCGCTTGGAAAGTGATTGTGCAGTGATCAAAAAATATATATTTTTTTGTCACTGCGGTGGGGCGGGCGTGGGTGAACGCACGTGTGGGCGACCGATCAGGCCTGATCGGGCAAACACTGCGTTTTGGGTGGAGGGCGAGCTAAGGTGACACTAATACAATTATAGATCTGACTGTGATCAGTTTTGATCACTTACAGATACTATAAAAGTACAAATGCTGATTAGCGATACGCGATCAGCGAATAAGTGACTGCGGTGCGGTGGGCTGGGCGCTAACTGACGCTAACTACCTAACCAAGGGACCTAAACTATCCTAAAACTATCAGTCAATACCAGTGAAAAAAAAAAAGTGACAGTTAAAGCTACTTTCACACCTGCGTTCAGGTGTCCGCTCGTGAGCTCCGTTTGAAGGGGCTCACGAACGGCCCTGAACGCAGCCGTCCGGCCCTAATGCATTCTCAGTGGAGGCGGATCTACTGAGAATGCATCTACCTGCCAGCGTTCAGCCTCCGCTCCGCTCAGTGAGCGGACACCTGAACGCTGCTTGCAGCGTTCGGGTGTCCGCCTGGCCGCGCTTGAAGATGACACTATATGGCTCAATCTTCAAGCGGATCCGTCCCCCATTGACTTTCAATGTAAAGTCTGAACGGATCCGCTCAGGCTACTTTCACACTTAGAAATTTTTCTAAGGGCTCTTTCACACTTGCGTTCTTTTCTTCCGGCATAGAGTTCCGTCGTCGGGGCTCTATGCCGGAAGAATCCTGATCAGGATTATCCCCATGCATTCTGAATGGAGTGAAATCCGTTCAGGATGCATCAGGATGTCTTCAGTTCCGGAACGGAACGTTTTTTGGCCGGAGAAAATACCGCAGCATGCTGCGCTTTTTGCTCCTGCCAAAAATCCGGAACACTTGCCGCAATGCCGGATCCAGAATTAATGCCCATTGAAAGGCATTGATCCGGATCCGGCCTTAAGCTAAACGTCGTTTCGGCGCATTGCCAGAGCCGACATTTAGCTTTTTCTGAATGGTTACCATGGCTGCCGGGACGCTAAAGTCCTGGCAGCCATGGTAAAGTGTAGTGGGGAGCGGGGGAGCAGTATACTTACCGTCCGTGCGGCTCCCGGGGCGCTCCAGAGTGACGTCAGGGCGCCCCAAGCGCATGGATCATGTGATCGCATTGGACACGTCATCCATGCGCATGGGGCGCTCTGACGTCATTCTGGAGCGCCCCGGGAGCCGCACGGACTGTAAGTATACTGCTCCCCCGCTCCCCACTACTACATTGGCAGCCAGGACTTTAATAGCGTCCTGGCTGCCATAGTAACACTGAACGCATTTTGAAGACGGTTCCGTCTTCAAATGCTTTCAGTACACTTGCGTTTTTCCGGATCCGGAGTGTAATTCCGGCAAGTGGAGTACACGCCGGATCCGGACAACGCAAGTGTGAAAGAGCCCTAAGTTATAATGCAGACGGATCCGTTCTGAACGGATGCAAACGTCTGCATTATAGGAGCGGATCCGTCAGATGAAACATCAGACGGACCCGCTCCGAACGCTAGTGTGAAAGTAGCCTTACACTGATCACTTTTTTCCCTTTCACTAGGTGATTGACAAGGGGTTAATTGGGGTGATGGGGGTGATCTGGGGCTAAGTGTGGTGTTTGATGGGTATTCACAGTGATGTCTGCTCCTCTGCTGGAACCAACCGACGAAAAGGACCAGCAGAGGAGCAGACAAGCCATTTAACACCTTATATTTATAAATATAAGGTGTTAGATGGCTTCTGATTCGATTTTTAAAAAATCAGCAACCTGCCAGCAACGATCATTGGCTGGCAGGTTGCTGACAAAATACTCCTCGAACTTTTGCCGGCCCGCGATGCGTATGCGCGGGCCGGCTCTAAACGAAATCTCGCGTCTTGCGAGAGGACGCGTATATGCGTCCAGGAGGAATCAATCGACCGCCTCCAGGACGCGTCGCTGCGTTCGGCGGTCCGGAGGTGGTTAAACCCATAAAATTATTGCAGTATTTCAAGCTTCTTGTATTTAACAATGACAAATGCTGCAAAGGCCACAGATGTAGGATATTGCGAAAAATGGGTGCTTTTTTAAACCCAGAATATAATTGCAGTATTTCAAGCTTCTATTTGACTGTCACAAAGGCACATATGCTGTGCTGGTACACTGAACTTGCATAAAATGGCCGCCAACGCCCACCTAACTAACAGACGGATAAAAGTTATTTTTCTGTGTCACTGGGCTCAGGGCAGGGTAAAAAGATTGTGCACTGCACCTACAAAACAAAATCTCGGTAGATTGCTGAGTTAACAAGCACTTCAGATTAAAGATTCTTTCCTCCCTCACAGCAGCAGCATCCTATCCCTACACTAATCAGAGCAGAGTGACGTGCAGCGCTACGTGACTCCAGCTTATATAGAGGCTGGGTCACATGCTGCACTGGCCAATCACAGCCATGCCATTAGTAGGCATGGCTGTGATGGCTTCTAAGGGCACACAAGTTAAACGATTGTTGATTGGCTGCTCTGCAGCCTTTCCAAAAGCAACATTAACTCGCCGAACACCGAAGCCGAACTTTTACTGAAAAGTTCGGGTTCAGGGTCCAAAAATCCAAAAGTTTGGTACGAACCAAAATTTTACAGTTCGGGTTCGCTCAACTCTAATCACTAAGGATGGCTATCTGCAGATTGGCTGGCTACACGACATTATGGTTGATCTTTCGTTCCTGGGCTTCTTACTTTTAAGTGTCTTCCAGGCTAGTTTTAAACCTATTCAAGGCATTCAAGAAATTGTGATTTTGCCTAAACCATGTTTTTTTTTTAACAATTAATCCCTGAACAAACCTATTACAACAAGCAAATGTTTTGTTGGCTTTTTCCTTTTCTTTCGATACAAAAAGTTCCCTTGATTTTCTTTTCTCTTGGCACATTCATCACTTGGATAGCACATATCTAGACTTCTCTGAACCTCAGATGATTGAAATGTTGACCTGTTAAAAGAAATGTTACCTGCTGAATCTCTGTGCGCTCTGCTTTACCCTTCAACGATTCAACTGACAGTTTTCTGTTCTAAAATGACATACTGCAAATGTTACTGAACAAAAAACTCTTACAAGGTATTCAAAACTGATTGTACAAACTTTGTTAAACCATTAGGTGTTCCACAAGAATTAAAGGAAAAAGTACATTAGATTTCAGAATTTCACTTTTTTGGCAGATTTTCAATTTTAATCAATTTTTTTTCCGCTAAGGGTACTTTCAGACTAGCGAAGCTGGATCCCGCAGGCAGTTCCGTCGCCGGAACTGCCTGCCAGATCCGTCAATCTGTATCCAAACGGCAACCATTTGTAGACGGATCCGGACCTCAAAAACGGATCCGTTTTTCCGGAACACTTAGGGTCGGATCCGGCATTAAAGCATTTCAATGTAAAATAATGCTGGATCCGGCACTCCTGCAAGTGTTCCGGAATTTTGGACGGAGAAAATACCGTAGCATGCTGTGGTATTTTCTCCATCCAAAAAACTTACATTGACTGAACTGAAGACATCCTGATGCATACTGAACGGATTGCTCTCTATTCAGAATGCATTAGGATAAAACTGATCAGTTTTTTTCCGGTATTGAGCCCCTAGGACGGAACTCAATACCGGAAAAGATAAACGCTAGTGTGAAAGTACCCTAACAAAGCAAAGGTTAACAGCCAAACAAAGCTCAATATTTATTACCCTATTTCTGTAGTTTACAGAAACACCCCATTTGTGATCGCAAAATACTGTACGGGCACATGGCAGGGCGCAGAAGGAAAGGAGAGCCATGTGGTTTTTGGAGGGCAGATTTTACCGGGATAATTTTAAGTTGCCATATCACATTTGAAGACCCGCTGATGCACCCCTAGAGTAGAAACTCCAAAACAGCGACAACATTTTGGATACTACAGGAAAAGGTGGCAGTTTTGTTGGTACTATTTTAGGATACATATGATTTTTGGTTGCTCTATATTACACTTTTTGTGAGGCAAGGTAACAAAAAAATAGCAGTTTTTTGTTTTTTACAATGTTTATCTGACAGGTTAGATCATGTGCTACTTTTATAGAGCAGGTTGTTATGGACACGACAATACCAAATATGAATACTTTTTTGGGTTGTTTGTTTCAGTTTTACATAATGAAGCATTTTTGTAAAAAAATACTTTTATTTTACTTTTTGATTTAACTTTTTATTTTTGTACCACTCTGGGACTTCAACTTCTGGGGGTCTGATCCCCTCTGCAATGCATTACAATACATCCTGTATTGTAATTCATTGGCTGTCAGCTTTTATGCTGACAGCCTGCCTGTGAGACCCAGCCTAAGGGCTGGATCTCACAGACTTTCGTAGAAGGCAAGCTTCGATGCCTATGGAAGGCATTGGGCTGCCTTCTTTGCCATCAGGTCCCCGTCACTGCAACGCGGGGAATCGATGGAGATGCGGAGGGCACCACCCGTATCATCCGCAAACCCTCTGCATGCCGTGGTCAGTTTTGACCGCAGCAAAAAAGGGGTTAATATGCCGGCATCTGTGTCTTCACCAACGCCGGCGTATGCAGCAGGGGCCCGGCTGTCAGTGACTGCCGGGTCTGTGCCGCTTATCGGGCGGGCGCAGCTCCTGCACCCACCCGATCAGCCTGGATCAACCTGTACCTCACATGGATTCAGGTAACTGGTTACCTCCCCTCTGCACCCTTAGGGCTCGTTCACACGAACGTTTTTTGCGTTCCGTATACGGGCAGTTTTTTTAGTTCTGTATACAGTCCGTATACGGAACCATTCATTTCAATGGTTCCACAAAAAAAAAAAATTTTACTTCGTATGCATTCCATTTCCGTATTTCCGTTTTTCCGTTCCGTTCAAAGATAGAACATGTCCTATTATTGCTCGCAAATCACGTTCCGTGGCTCCAATCAAGTCAATGGGTCCGCAATAAAAACGGAACACATATGGAATGTCTTCCATATCCGTTCCGTTTTTGCAGAACCATCTATTGAAAATTTTATGCCGAGCCCTATTTTTTCTATGTAATTACTGTATACTGTATATGCCATACGGAAAACCGGAACGGAAAACGGAACGGAACCGGAAACACTACTGAAACAAAATACTGAAAAAACAGATCCATTAAAAACGGCCCGGAAAACACAGAAAAAGCCATACGGTCGTGTGAACAAACCCTTACTGAAGGCTAATAGCAATTCATTCATAACTTCTAGTAGAAATAATAAAGGAACGGCACAACATAGAGCCATAAGAATAGATGTTCCAGAATTGTTATTATATGGGGAATGCATGAAGCTATTAAAACAGACATGTCAGGAGAGGTAACAGGGCCTTTTTAACCACTTCCCGACCGCCTAACGCAGGGATGCGTCCTGCGGGCGGCCGGGTTATTCCTCCTGGACGCATCGGCGCGTCATCTCGCGAGACGCGAGATTTCCTGTGAACGCGCGTTCACAGGATCGGAAGGTAAACGAGCTGATCAACAGCCTGCCAGTGGCGATCATTCGCTGGCAGGCTGTAGATGCGATTTTTTTTTAACCCCTGAAAGGTATATCAGACGCTGTTTTGTTAACAGCGTCTGATATACCTGCTACCTGGTCCTCTGGTGGTCCCTTTTGCTTGGATCGACCACCAGAGGACACAGGAAGCTCTGTAAGTAGCACCAAGCACCACACTACACTACACCCCCCCTGTCACTTATTAACCCCTTATTAACCCCTGATCACCCCATATAGACTCCCTGATCACCCCCCTGTCATTGATCACCCCCCTATAAGGCTCCATTCAGACGTCCGTATGTGTTTTGCGGATCCGCAAAACACGGACACCGCGGATCCAAAAAACACGGACACCGGCAATGTGCTTTCTGCGCATTTTGCGGATCCGCACATTGACAGAACTGTATAGAAAATGCCTTTTCTTGTCCGCAATTGCGGACAAGAATAGGACATGTTCTATAGGCTCTACAAAAAAACGCAGTGTTCGCCCGATCAGGCCTGATCTTGTGTGCACACTTGCGTTCAGTCCGCCCCACCGCAGTGACAGAATTTTTTTTTTTCGGATCACTGCAAAAACACAGTAAAATAACTGCGGCGCTATAAAGATCACTTTTGAGGGGCATGGCGAGTTCATAGAAGAATTTTTTAGAGCGGAAATTGTTTTTTTTTGTTTTTTCTTACAAAGTCTCATATTCCACTAACTTGTGACAAAAAATAAAATCTCACATGAACTCACCATACCCCTCACAGAATCCAAATGCGTAAAAAAATGTTGACATTTATATTCCCGACTTCTTCTCACGCTTTAGGGCCCCTAAAATGCTAGGGCAGTATAAATACCCCACATGTGACCCCATTTTGGAAAGAAGACACCCCAAGGTATTTCGTGAGGGGCATGGTGAGTTCATGTAAAAAAAAAAAAATTGTCACAAGTTAGTGGAATATGACACTTTGTAAGAGAAAAAAAAAATACCTTGTCTGCTTTCCAAAATGGGGTCACTTGTGGGGTATTTATACTGCCCTGGTATTTTAGGGGCCCTAAAGCGTGAGAAGTAGTTTGGAATCCTTATGCGTAAAAAATGTCCTGTGAAATCCTAAAAATACTCATTAGAATTTGGACCCGTTTGCGCACCTAGGCTGCAAAAAAGTATCACACATGTGGTATTGGCGTTCTCAGGAGAAGTAGGGCAATGTGTTTTTGGGTGTATTTTTACATATACCCATACTGTGTGTGAGAAATATCTCTGTAAATGACAACTTTTTAATTTTTTTTATACAAAGTTGTCAATTTACAGAGATTTTTCTCACCCAGCATGGATATATGTAAAAATACACCGCAAAACACATTGCCCTACTTCTCCTTAGTACGGCAATACCACATGTGTGACACTTTTTTGCAGCCTAGGTGCGTAAAGGGGCCGAAAGGCCAACGAGTACCTTTAGGCTTTACAGGGTTGCTCACAATTTAGCCCCGCCCAAAATGCCAGAACAGTAAACACACCCCACAAATGACCCCATTTTGGAAAGTAGACACCCCAAGGTATTTGCTGAGGGGCATATTGAGTTCATGAAAGATTGAACTTTTTGTCACAAGTTAGCAGAAAGGGAGACTTTGAGAGAAAAAATAAAATAAAAATCTATTTCCGCTAACTTGTGGCAAAAAAAATTAAAATTCTATGAACTCGCCATGCCCCTCACGGAATACCTTGGGGTGTCTTCTTTCCAAAATGGGGTCACATGTGGGGTATTTACACTGCCCTGGCATTTTAGGGGCCCTAAAGCGTGAGAAGAAGTCTGGAATCCAAATGCCTAAAAATGCCCTCCTAAAAGGTACTCATTGGAATTTGGGCCCCTTTGCGCATCTTGGCTGCAAAAAAATGTCACACATGTGGTATCGCCGTACTCAGGAGAAGTAGGGCAATGTGTTTTGGGGTGTATTTTTACATATACCCATGCTGGGTGAGAGAAATATCTCTGTAAAATGACAACTTTGTATAAAAAAATGGGAAAAGTTGTCTTTTACAGAGATATTTAACTCACCCAGCATGGGTATATGTAAAAATACACCCCAAAACACATTGCCCTACTTCTCCTGACTACAGCGATACCACATGTGTGACACTTTTTTGCAGCCTAGGTGCGCAAAGGGGCCCAAATTCCAATTAGTATCTTTATGATTTCACAGGGCATTTTTTACATATTTGGATTCCAAACTCATTCTCACGCTTCAGGTCCCCTAAAATGCCAGGGCAGTATAAATACCCCACAAGTGACCCCATTTTGGAAAGAAGACACCCCAAGGTATTTCGTGAGGGGCATGGCGAGTTCCTGTAAAATTGTATTTTTTGTCACAAGTTAGTGGAATATGACACTTTGTAAGAGAAAAACAAATCTAAAAATCATTTTCCGATAACTTCTGCCAAAAAAAAAATATTCTAGGAACTCGCTATGCCCATCAGCGAATACCTTAGGGTGTCTACTTTCCGAAATGGGGTCATTTGTGGGGTGTTTCTACTGTCTGAGCATTGTAGAACCTCAGGAAACATGACAGGTGCTCAGAGAGTCAGAGCTGCTTCAAAATGCGCAAATTCACATTTTTGTACCATAGTTTGTAAACGCTATAACTTTTGCGCAAACCAATAAATATACATTTATTGCATTTTTTTTATCAAAGACATGTAGAACAATAAATTTTGAGAAAAATTTATATAGAAATGTAGTTTTATTTGAAAAATTTTACAACAGAAAGTGAAAAATGTCATTTTTTTGCAAAAAATTCGGTCAATTTTGATTAATATCAAAAAAAGTTAAAATGTCAGCAGCAATGAAATACCACCAAATGAAAGCTCTATTAGTAAGAAGAAAAGGAGGTAAAATTCCTTTGGGTGGTAAGTTGTATGACCGAGCAATAAACCGTGAAAGTAGTGTAGTGCAGAAGTGTAAAAAGTGATCTAGTGATTAAGGGAGTTTAAGCTAGGGGAGCTGAGGTGGTTAATATATACAGTACTTGACCTTAATGAAATCATTGTAAAGGTCATTTAGTGTGGTTGCCTTCCAAATCATGTGTAAGAATGCTTTTACTTTTGTTTTAGGATTTGTGCATCCTTTTATAATTTGGAACATTATGCCATAAGTCAATTAATACCGCCTTAAAGTAAGCGTACAGGAAATGCAACCAAAAGACATGTAATTGTAAGATGATGGAAAACACCCTGGAGCCTTGTGTATAAAAATAACACAACGTGTTTAGCTGGCATAGCAATATATTATGCTAAGAACACTTTTAAGTGCATTTTATGGATTCAGAATTTATTTACTCAGATAATCGCGTACTTGCAAGAGGGAAATAAATACTGCTGATATATATTTTTTTTAAATCAAATCGTTTTTATTAAACAATAAATACATAATTAAACATAATACAATACGTTGCATTTTTATTTTCTTTACATTATCCACCGTGTGGATTCAGTGAACAACAGTACTCATAAGTATATCACCACTCAGTTTATCATGAATCCGTACAATACGTGAACACTTGCTAAAACAAATATTTTGGATATAAAATTACCAAGAACTTAACCTTCCCAACCTCCCTCCCCCCCTTACCCTACCCTAACCCCCCAACCCTAACATCTGGTCTTGACCGTCACAAGCCTATATATCCACATGGGTATGAGATAACCATTCACTCCACATTTTATCGAACTTCTGAGGACACCCTCTCTTCACATACACCCCTTTTTCGAGTATCAGCATGTCATGCACCTTCCGCTCAAACTCACTCAGTGTGGGCGGACTCCCCTGGATCCACCTCATAGCTGATGATATATTAATGGCGTGGAGTGGACATCTGCTATTCAAGTGAAGGATCAGCTCATGCTCAAATGCTGATTGCATACATAAAAATATAGGTTTAACATTAAAATACAGTGTCGGACTTGTTACCCTAGGGCCCACCAGTGGAAGTGACTTTGGGGGCCCATCCTACAGTTGCAAGCAAATATTGCTTGTTTAGTGTTGGGCCTTTATCACACAGCAATTTTACACAGAATTCCAGGACACATAGCTTTTTAAATAGTAAAACCGCTATCATTACATGGCTTTTTTATTGCAAGAACAATGCAGTATAAATAACATTAGTAAAAAGATTTGTATAGATTATTTCATATTTTACTAATTTTGAACTGTAAAAGAATGTTTTGTGGAGAAAGAATAATTTTTTTGTCTTTGTATTCCAAGAGCCATAACTTTATTTTTCTAGCTGTGTAGCTGAATGAGGACTTGTTTTTTTTTGCAAGATGAGTTACAGTTTTTTTTTTTGCAAGATGAGTTACCACCATTTTGAGGTACATATAAGTTAGTGTCTTTGAAAGGAGTACATTTTAGTAAAGTTTATGCCATGTAACATATCCATATGATATATACACTAAATTATCTATATTATCATAAGCTACTACTTAGATATGCTATCCGAACTAAGCTCGGCAATAAAATATGCTCAGATATGGTAACAGAAATAAGCTTTAAACATAGATATGGCAGAAGAGCCAAGTACTTAGACCCAAGTAATAGAACCAAGCTCAGTACTAACATACAATATCTGAACCAAGCTGAGCACTAAGAAATGCTAACAGAACCATGGTCAGAACTATCATACACTAACAGATGGCATCATAACTAAGCTTTGTACTTGGATAAGTCAATAGAACCAAGCTCTGTGTATAGATACGATAATACTGTAGAACCAAGCTCTGTGCATAGATACAATAAGGCCTCTTTCACACGGGCAAGATTTCCGTGCGGGTGCAATGCGTGACGTGAACGCATTGCACCCGCACTGAATCCGGACCCATTCATTTCTATGGGGCTGTGCACACGAGTGGTGATTTTCACGCATCACTTGTGCGTTGCGTGAAAATCGCAGCATGTTCTATATTCTGTGTTTTTCACGCAACGCAGGCCCCATATAAGTGAATGGGGCTGCGTGAAAATCGCAAGCATCCGCAAGCAAGTGCGGATGCGGTGCGATTTTCAAGCACGGTTGCTAGGAGACGATCGGGATGGGGACCCGATCATTATTATTTTCCCTTATAACATGGTTATAAGGGAAAATAATAGCATTCTGAATACAGAATGCTAAGTAAAATAGGGCTGGAGGGGTTAAAAAAAAAAAAAAAAAAAAATTTAACTCACCTTAATCCACTTGCTCGCGCAGCCCGGCTTCTCTTCTGTCTTCTTCTTTGCTGTGTACAGGAAAAGGACCTGTGGTGACGTCACTCCGGTCATCACATGGTCCATCACCATGGTAAAAGATCATGTGATGGACCATGTGATGACCGGAGTGACGTCACCACAGGTCCTGTTGCTGCACACAGCAAAAAAGAAGACAGAAGAGAAGCCGGGCTGCGCGAGCAAGTGGATTAAGGTGAGTTAAATTAATATTATTTTTTTTTTAACCCCTCTAGCCCTATTTTACTTAGCATTCTGTATTCAGAATGCTATTATTTTCCCTTATAACCATGTTATAAGGGAAAATAATACAATCTACATAACCCCGATCCCGAACTTCTGTGAAGAAGTTCGGGTTTGGGTACCAAACATGCAGATTTTTCTCACGCGCGTGCAAAACGGATTACAATGTTTTGCACTCGTGCGGAAAAATCGTGCATGTTCCCGCAACGCACCCGCACCTTTTCCTGCAACGCCCGTGTGAAACCAGCCTAACAGAACCAAGCTCTGTGAATAGATACAATAATAGAACCAAGATCTGTGCATAGAGATGGTAAAAGAACCAAGCTCTGTGTATATAGACAGTAACAGAACCAAGCTCTGTGTATATAGACAGTAACAGAACCAAGCTCTGTGTATATAGACAGTAACAGAACTAAGCTGATTGTATAGATACAGTAACAGAACCAAGCTCTGTGTATATAGACAGTAACAGAACCATGCTGATTGTATAGATACAGTAACAGAACCAAGATCTGTGCATAGATACAGTACACTTTCATTAGTTACAATGTAGCTTTGTGTTGCTGCAATTTTTGGCCGCACAGTGTGTGTTGTGATCCAAAGTTGGTGTGTAGAGCAAACCCTAACACACTTCACAGGCAGGCAGACTTTTACACAAGAAGGCATGGTTTTATACACAATTTTACATATGAAGGCACTACATACTGGATAGTATAGATTTCCCCTACCTACTTCGTATGGTGGCCCTCTCTGGCATGTGTATTAAGGCTACAGCATCCTGTTGTGTCCTCCTCTCTCATAGCAGCAGGGCTTCCATACTGAATAGGAAGGCTGATAAAGCAGAGGAGAGCTTGTGAGTACTTTTAATTAACAGGGATGCATCCAGCCAGCACTTGTTGTCAGTGAGCCTATATCCACATGTTGTGATTTTTACAAAAATCGCGGCAAAAAAAATTAGCATTTTGCCTCGATTTTTGTGAAAATCAGAACATGTGGATATCAGTTTGTTAGCTCACTGACAGGGAGTGCTGACTGGAGGAACCCCTGTCAGTTAAAAGTACTCACAGGCTCTCCTCCGCTTTATCAGCCTTCCTATTCAGGAAGGAAGCACTGCCTGTACTACAGCTTGGGGCAGCATGGTGGGCCCCCCAGTGGTTGACATCTTTGTACAAGTAGGTGTTTGTGACATTGTGCTTTTAGCACGACAGCGTCGCGCTGATACTCGGCGACATGGTGCCGAGATCTCGCACTCACTGGGATAGTGACAGCACATCCCAGCAAGCGCGTCATAGAAGCGACGGGAGATCCGACTTGGATTCCCGCCAATTCTACACGTGTGCGGCGTTTGTTATGAATCCTGAGGGGGAAGTCCCCGCCGGATTTTAAATAAAAATCCGGCCTGGGTCCCGCCCTCAGGAGCATACCGGGCCCTTAGGTCTGTTATGGGTTGTAAGGAGAGCCCCCCCTACGCCGAAAAAAACGGCGTAGGGGGTCCCCCTACAATCCATACCAGACCCGTATCCAAAGCACGCTACCTGGCCAGCCAGGAAGGGAGTGGGGACGAGCGAGCGCCCCCCCCCCCCTCCTGAGCCGTACCAGGCTGCATGCCCTCAACATGGGGGGTTGGGTGCTCTGGGGCAGGGGGCGCACTGCGGCCCCCCCACCTCAGAGCACCCTGTCCCCATGTTGATGAGGACAGGGCCCCTTCCCGACAACCCTGGCCGTTGGTTGTCGGGGTATGCGGGTGGGAGGCTTATCGGAATCTGGGAGCCCCCTTTAATAAGGGGGCCCCCAGATACCGGCCCCCCACCCTAAGTGAATGAGTATGGGGTACATCGTACCCCTACCCATTCACCTGCAAGAAAAGTGGTAAAAACACAAATAAACCACACAGTGTATTAAAATATTTTATTTTTCTGCTCCGGAGGCCGCCCCCTGTCTTCTTTATTAGCTCTTTTACCAGGGGGGGGCTCTTCTTCTTCCGATATCCCGACGGGTCTTCTCCGCTATCCGGGGGGTCTTCTCAACTCTCCGGGGTTCTCCTTCTGTCTTCTCCGCTATCCGGGGGGTCTTCTCAACTCTCCGGGGTTCTCCTTCTGTTTTCTCCTTCTGTCTTGTTGTCTCCTTCTGTCTTCTGTCTCCGGGGTTCTCCTTCTGTTTTCGCCTCTCTCTGTTGTTGACTCGGCGCACCCCGGTTCTTCGTCTCGCGAGACGAAGAATCGGGGTGCGCCGAGTCTCGCGAGACGAAGAACCGGGGTGCGCCGAGTCAACAACAGAGAGAGGCGAAAACAGAAGGAGAACCCCGGAGACAGAAGACAGAAGGAGACAACAAGACAGAAGGAGAAGACAGAAGGAGAACCCCGGAGAGTTGAGAAGACCCCCCCGGATAGCGGAGAAGACAGAAGGAGAACCCCGGAGAGTTGAGAAGACCCCCCGGATAGCGGAGAAGACAGAAGGAGAACCCCGGAGAGTTGAGAAGACCCCCCGGATAGCGGAGAAGACCCGTCGGGATATCGGAAGAAGAAGAGCCCCCCCCTGGTAAAAGAGCTAATAAAGAAGACAGGGGGCGGCCTCCGGAGCAGAAAAATAAAATATTTTAATACACTGTGTGGTTTATTTGTGTTTTTACCACTTTTCTTGCAGGTGAATGGGTAGGGGTACGATGTACCCCATACTCATTCACTTAGGGTGGGGGGCCGGTATCTGGGGGCCCCCTTATTAAAGGGGGCTCCCAGATTCCGATAAGCCTCCCGCCCGCATACCCCGACAACCAACGGCCAGGGTTGTCGGGAAGGGGCCCTGTCCTCATCAACATGGGGACAGGGTGCTCTGAGGTGGGGGGGCCGCAGTGCGCCCCCTGCCCCAGAGCACCCAACCCCCCATGTTGAGGGCATGCAGCCTGGTACGGCTCAGGAGGGGGGGGGCGCTCGCTCGTCCCCACTCCCTTCCTGGCTGGCCGGGTAGCGTGCTTTGGATACGGGTCTGGTATGGATTGTAGGGGGACCCCCTACGCCGTTTTTTTCGGCGTAGGGGGGGCTCTCCTTACAACCCATAACAGACCTAAGGGCCCGGTATGCTCCTGAGGGCGGGACCCAGGCCGGATTTTTATTTAAAATCCGGCGGGGACTTCCCCCTCAGGATTCATAACAAACGCCGCACACGTGTAGAATTGGCGGGAATCCAAGTCGGATCTCCCGTCGCTTCTATGACGGCTCTGTCTCCATCGCGGCAAGCCAGCTCGGCGCTGGCTCCCGCGATGGGGCTCGTATGTGCTCAATCTCGCCGAGAAAGAGAGCGAGATTGACACAAAATCGGGTTCACCTACTGTAGATTGCAGCAGGGGATCATGGATATGTTCAGGGGGCGGGGCCCAGGAAGACAGTACGCGTGCCCCTCCACGCAGCTCATTGACCGCCACCTGCCTGCAGCTCAAGGAAAAAGTTTTAGTGACAGTGAGCTTTCAAACATGAAGGCTCACTTATGGTTCAGGGGCTCACCGAGGAATTCCCCGCCTCCTTGGTGGGCCAGTCCAGGCCTGTTAGAATATGCTAATGACAAGAACTAAGTCAACAGATCAAATAATATGTCAATAAAATGTGATGTCAATTACCAGAGTCGATGCTATTTTAGGCCTCATGCAAACGACCTTATGTATTTTGTGGTCCGCACAAAACGGATCAGCAAAAAATGCGGATGACATCCATGTGCATTCTGTATTTTGAAGAACGGAACCAGCTGGCCATAATCGAAATTACGAATATATATCTCTATATTCTAAATATTCTCGAATTCTCGAAGTGCCGATATTCGCGATTAATATTCGCGATTCGAATATTCGCGCCCAACACTAATTTCCATTTGTACAAATACAATCTATCATTTTAGTTCTTAAAATAACACTCTCTATTTGTAAGGCCTCATGCACACGACCATTCTGTTTTTTGCTGTCCGCAAACCGCGGATCCACAAAAAACGGAAGCCGCCGTGTGCCTTCCGCAATTTACGCCTATTGTAGAAATGCCTATTCTTGTCCACAAAATGGACAAGAAAAAGGACATGTTCTATTTTTTTTGCGGGGCCACGGAATGGTGCAACGGATGCGGACAGTACACGGAGTGCTGTCCACATCTTTTGCGGCCCCATTGAAGTGAATGGGTCCGCACCCGAGCCGCAAAAACTGCAGCTCGGATGCGGACCCGAACAAGAGTCATGTGCATGAGGCCTAAGGCCTATTTCACAGGGGCGTCATGTTTTTTACCCGGATAAGATGCGGGTGCGTTGCGGGAAAATGCGCGATTTTTCCGCGCGAGTGCAAAACATTGTAATGCGTTTTGCACGCGCGTGAGAAAAATCTGCATGTTTGGTACCCAAACCCGAACTTCTTCACAGAAGTTCGGGTTTGGGTTAGGTGTTCTGTAGATTGTATTATTTTCCCTTGTAACATGGTTATAAGGGAAAATAATAGCATTCTTAATACAGAATGCATAGTACAATAGGGCTGGAGGGGTTAAAAAAATAAATAAAATTTAACTCACCTTAATCCACTTGATCGCGCAGCCCGGCTTATCTTCTGTCTTCATCTTTGAGGAATAGGACCTTTGATGACGTCACTGCGCTCATCACATGGTCCATCACATGATCAATCACTATGGTGATGGATCATGTGATGGACCATGTGATGAGCGCAGTGACGTCATCACAGGTCCTTTTCCTGTGCACAGCAGAGAAGCCGGACTGCGCGAACAAGTGGGTTAAGGTGAGTTAAATTATTTTTTATTTTTTTTAACCTCTCC
This sequence comes from Bufo bufo, assembly GCF_905171765.1. Lineage (NCBI taxonomy): Eukaryota > Metazoa > Chordata > Amphibia > Anura > Bufonidae > Bufo > Bufo bufo. The sequence continues at coordinate 80,069,233 of NC_053394.1, read as the reverse complement.
AGCGCTATTGTACTATGCACTCTGTATTAAGAATGCTATTCTTTTCCCTTATAACCATGTTATAAGGTAAAATAATAATGATCGGGTCTCCATCCCGATAGTCTCTTAGCAACCGTGCGTGAAAATCGCATCGCATCCGCACTTGCTTGCGGATGCTTGCGATTTTCACGCAGCCCCATTCACTTCTATGGGGCCTGCGTTGTGTGGAAAACCCACAAAGAGGAGCATGCTGTGATTTTCACGCAACGCACAAGTGATGCATGAAAATCACCGCTCATCTGCACAGCCCCATAGAAATTAATGGGTCCGGATTCAGTGCGGGTGCAATGCGTTCACCTCACTCATTGCACCCGCGCGGAAATCTCGCCCGTGTGAAAGGGGCCTAACACATATGGATTTTGCTGTGTATTAGTAGCTATTTGGGGGCAAATCATCATAATTGAAAGATGGGTAAGTTCCTTTCGTTAGATGAAAACCACTGTTATTATTAGAGACACTGGTTTACATCCCAATAAAGGTTTTAAGATACCCATCAGAGGTTTCGATACTTGTGATTTATTGTTTGAAGTCTCCGTGCTGCAAATTATATGTAGGCCTGAAAGCACGGCCAGTAAGGGTAAGGCTAAATGAGCACAGGTCAAGTATTAGGAAGGAATTGAGGAAGAAGGAGATAACGATGAAGATGAAAAATGTGGTGAAACCACTGTAGCCTTTCATTTTGCAGAGAGAGCCCATCACATTTACGATCTCAGATGGCAGGTGTTGGAGACCTAATCTAGAGGGATAATGAGGATGAAAATAGTAGATTGTTACTACAGAGAGAAACATGTTGGATAGTGAGGCTAGATTTGCTCATACCAAAAGGATTAAATGAGATATGTAGTTTTAATCCACTTTTGTAGGTATTTATTCAATTACTCTTTGAAGTTTTATATAGCAATGAAAATCATTTTAGTGAAAAGTATTGTATTACATATTTTTATATTGTGACATAAGATCTATTATTATGTGTATGTATTATGTAATAGATACCCAACCTTCTCTTCCTCCCTCACGCATGAGTAGGGGTTCAGAGTTCCCTGAAATGTCACGTGGCAGGGGAGGAGGTCGGAGTGATGTTGGACTCAGCGTCTCTCATGTTTTGTAATGTTTCAATTTGAACATGAAATCTTTTTCAAGTTAATGAAAGAAATGAAGGTGATTCAGCCATGCTTTGTGAGTATAAGATTAAGGGAATTTTTTTTTATCATTGTATGCTACTCACTTTGGGCTAAAAATCATAGTTTTAGTTGTTTTTTAATTAAACATTTTCAATAGTTTTTCCACTTTCAGTATATCTGCAGATTGTTGCTTTCTGCTTCGCAGTGAATCCGTCAAGGTGTTGCTGTGATGGATTGATCTGTAGCCTTTATCTATACTTATCTGTACTTATCAGTTTGATAGGAATTGAGTAAGGAAGTGTACTTTCACACAATTTCATTTCAGAATTGTGTAACTAGTACATTTCTAAATCACTTTATTTAAAAAAGTATGCCTGCATCCACCTCACAAAAAAAACTGTAAAGTCATGGTCATGGCCACTTCTACCTAATCTGCAGTCCACTGCAGATTAGATCTGCAGTGGACTACCCCTGGTCCCTGGTAACAGAGACTCAGAAGACCGCTGAGAGGAAGTGGTAGGGTATCAGAACTAGCTGAAATCCTGATCCTGATAAAAAGAACTGTTCTACGCTGCTTCTGAACATCACAGGAGCTTCCTATGTGTCTATAAGTGTGATCTACCCCCCTTATTTGTTCTGTGAGCTCCGGAGCTGAAAACAAACATAATAAGAAGGAAGGGAAAGGATGTGACAGCAGTACAGTGCTGGCAGAATGGAGACGCTCCCTGCTTGTGAGAGAAATGCATCTAGATGTGCAGCTGACACAGGAAATAATATGGCTGAAAAAAAAACAATTAGGGATGCCCAAACATAACTGCTGCTGATTATACAAAGAAGCATAGCCTTTGTGCAAACGTATTTTGAAAACTAAGGTACACTTTAAATGAGTGTTTATGAGTGGTCAGAAATTCTGAGATATGGGCTACAGATAGACCCATCAGAGCAGCCCTCTGACAATTTCCCTGTGAAGCAGAAAGTAACAGTTTGCAGATACACTGAAAGTTAAAACTGTAGAGAAAAAACTGCTGCATACAAGTCTAGGTTAATGTGATGCAAGTAATTTTTACTGTGCACATACATGCTACTGTACGGATGTAATTAATAGTTACATGAATGTCATGGTTCTCATTTGCAATATACTTGCTATGGCCAGTCTCCTGTGGCATATAATGTAATGGTAGGGGTCTTAATTTACAACAGTAGTGATCTATACTATATCTCAAATATCTCAAATGTTATCTCAATATAAATATTTTGATATATCTCAAATGTTATTTTCGTTGTCAAATTGATCATTTAAAAACTACCACTTGCAGATTTGTGCATTACATTATTAAAGAAAACTGTTATAATTGGTGTCATATACAAAACAGAATCATTATCAGTGAAATCTTTCATTTCTATACAGCACACAATCTGTCTCTTATCTCACTTTTGAGTCGTACAACACAGATATTCAGGAGAAGGGCTTAACTGAAAGCAGTTTCATAAAATGACTCAATGCAATCTGCTTCATGCTTCAATATAAGTTCTTATCACATTATTACAAATGCTCTGCCTAGTTATCTAGACTGAATAAATTAATCTGAATATCTGACAAAGGCAAGCATGCTGCAGCTAAATCAATTCGCTTGAAAAGATCCCTCAAAGAAAAATCCTGGCAGCAAAAAAAGATATCCCCTACAAATCCTGAAAGAAATAAAGTTTTACTGCCATATTTCCATAATTAGCAACTTTTAAGTAATCTAAAAAGGAATAATTTTCATACATTAAGTAGTTTTCTTCCCACTAGGTACAATGAGATCTCAGGTCGAAAATCTCTGAAGCTTTTAGTACCACAAGCTCACTCTTTAATGTTCAATAGTTTTTTATACATTTTCAAACATATCAAATTAGAATTAACAAAGTAGTATTATTACTAGTGTTGATCGAGTACCGTAGTGCTCGGGTGCTCGGGGGCTAGGGCCAAACACATCGTGATATTCAGGTGCCCGACCAAGCACCCGAGTATAATGGAAGTCAATGGGAGAACTCGAGTATTAAACCAGGTACCCCCTGCTCTGAAGAGGGGAGGGTGCCTGGTTCATTAGAAAATGTCAGAAATTGTTGGTAACACCACCGAAATGGTTCTGTAACAGCATGGGGAGGATGTATGGATGCATCTTGGACTCGCTGGTCGCTGCTGGGAACTATGATGTCCGAATAGTACGCCACTTTTACATAATGACAATAATACGCACAAAACCAAGGGAAAATTAATGGATTTTAGAGGAAAAATTTATAGAAAACATTCTTTCCTGAATATTTACTTGTGTATATAAAGAGCAAGTGCTGCCAAAAATTACAAGGAAGAGGCCCTCCGATACACCCTTAGCTACACATAAAGGAGGGCATCATACACACCCTTTAAAAATTATGATTGATGGCCTGCTGGTGACCCTAAAAAACATTAGGAGCAAGGGCCTGCTGATCTGACCATCTAAAACATTATGGGCGGTGGCCTGCTGCCGCTTTGGTGATTCTAGTTAACCTGGGGCCGATGGCACGTCCCCGTGACGGCGACCATCCATTCGGATGTTTGGTTTATCAACTTTCAATGTAATTGTCAGCTCAAAACCATTGTAAACTATGGGTAACGGAGAATTAGTGTTTGATTATGGAGAGGGAGCCTGAGAAACGGCTACGGCTACCACATCCAAGCAAGGCAGCATGCGGGCAAATTACCTATTAGGTATAATTAGCTTAGGGCCTGCAGGTGAGCCGACCCTTTAAAAGATTTGAGTTGCGGGCCTGCAGGTGAGCTGAGGTGGAACTGACAAACCCAACTTTATTTTGATGGTTGCATTAATCTGCAGGTGACAGTCATACAGCTCTACAGATTTGTTTCCATCTGCATCTTTCTCAACAATCTATGGCCTCAGTCTTTTATCCAGACTCTGTCATTGTGCCACTCTGTGGCCTCCTCATGCTGCCATCTTCATACCATGTCACCTTGCCACTCATTTTTATCACCATGTTGCTGATGCTGCTTAAAAGGCCTTAAACTGATCACCAGGCCCACAATTTAATTAAAGTTTTAGAATCGATAAACCCAAATTGCTTTTGTGGGCTGCATCAGTGGGGTAGCTAGAAATTACAAGGCCCCACAGCAAATTTTTGAATGGGGCTCCATCCCACAGTAATTTTTTTGCGACCCCTTCCTTTCATGCCGCCCCCATTCCTGTGGCTAGTAAAGATCGCTCTCTCAGACCAGGGCCGGCAGCTGTTCCATCCGTTTTATACACTGTCTATACTGTCACTGTATATAATTTCATTGTGTAATACTGTTGAGGGGGCCCTGACCAAATCCTTTAGTCCTCCTCCTCCTGGATGGGCCCCTTCTGAGTCAGGGCCCGAAAGCTGCAGCTTCCCCTGCTTCCCCTATAGCTACGCCCCTGGTCTGCATTAATCTGCAGGTGACTGTCATACAGCTCCAAAGATTTGTTTCCATCTGCATCTTTCTAAACAATCTGTGGCCTCAGTCTTTTATCCAGACTCAGTCATTGTGCCACTATGTGGCCTCCTCAAGCTGCGATCACCACACCATGTCACCTTGCCACTCATTTTTCTCACCATGCTGCTGCTTAAAAGGCCTTAAACTGATCACCAGGCCCACAATCTAATTAAGGTTTTACGCACAAAACCAAAGTAGAAAATCTATTTTCCTGTAAAAGATTTGATTTGCGGGCCTGCAGGTGAGCTGACCCTGTAAAAGATTGAGTTGCGGTCCTGCAGGTGAGCTGACCCTGTAAAAGATTTTAGGTTTGGGCCTGCAGGTGAGCTGACCCTGTAAAAGATTTGACACACGAAAAAATTGAACTACGGCTCCACCATGTAAGTAAATAGAAAATTCTTTATTCAATAAACATTAGACAGACATTATAATATGTAAAATCGGCAGTAAAAAGACATACTTCGGTGAGTAATAAAAAACCTTAGAGGGGACTGGGCGATCGACACACAGGGCATCCATATCTTTTTACTGCCGATTTTACATATTATAATGTCTGTCTAATGTTTATTGAATAAAGAATTTTCTATTTACTTACATGGTGGAGCCGTAGTTAATTTTTTTTGTGTGTTAGTTTTGATTAGTGGAGGCTCTTCTCACTATTTTTTCTATGACCCGGTGTTAAAAATTGGTGGGCGTTGTAAAAGATTTGAGTTGGGGGCCTGCAGGTGAGCGGACCCTCTAAAAAATAATATTTGAGGGCCTGCTGGTGAGCAGACCCTCTAAAAAATTATATGTGAGGGCCTGCTGGTGAGCGGACCCTGTAAAAATTTAGATGCGAGGGCCTGCTGGTGAGCGGACCCTCTAAAAAATTATATTCGAAGGCCATATATGCGAGGGCATTATATGTGATGAATAAGCAATGCATGTTAATATGACGGAGGAGGAGGATGACAATAGGAACATTCAACCATATACCCTTGTTTGTGGTGGAAGGGGTGCATGGGAATACAGTCTATTAACTACATTAAAAACAACACATGTAAAGTGCCTTTATATTCATCAGCATTCCTCTGGTGGAGTCGAAAAGTCATGGTCAATCCAGGCCTTGTTCATTTTTATATGAGTCAACCTGTCTGCATTTTCAGTTGACAGGTGGATACGCTTATCTGTTATATCCGGCCTGAAGAAGCGCGACTTCCGCGCGAAACGGCCGTCGCCGACGCACATTGTGGCCATTCCGCTCCCCTGCCTGCGCAGTATGCCGCTTGATTTGCAATAAAGCAACCAGCAACAACCACCGGTGAGTGCCGCGTCTCTCTCTACTTACCCATCGTCAATACCACTTACCACGCTGAGCACCACCACTGTATGGTTTCTACAGACGGCTGCTGTTCCTGGATTTGACACGGACGCATCATACACACAGGTGTATTTCCGTAGTGCCGCTGATTTTTCCTTTCCTCTCCTCCTGTGCCTTGTCTGTTATAATGCCACCAGCAGAACTAAATACACGCTCAGACAAAACGCTGGCGGCAGGGCAGGCCAGCACCTCCAAAGCATAGAGCGCCAGTTCGTGCCATGTGTCCAGCTTGGATACTCAGTAGTTGTAAGGCACTGAGGGATCATTGAGGACTCCTTCACCATCTTCCAAAAATGTTCTCTCCTTGTGGCAGTAGGTTGCACATCAGTGTGAGGGTACTGGCGGGGTGTCATGAAACTGTCCCAGGCTTTGGATAGTGTTGCCCTGCCTCTGTTAGAACTGCTGTGTGTTCCCCTTGTCTCCCCTCCTCGTTTGGCCAAGGAAGTATGGACTCTGCCACCAGCGTTGTCAGATGGAAAATTTTGGAGCAATTTTCCAACAAGGATCTTCTGGTATTGCACCATTTTGCTCGTCCTCTCCACCAGAGGAATGAGAGATGAGAAGTTTTCTTTGTAGCAGGGGTCGAAAAGGGTGAACAACCAGTAATCAATTGCACCATTTTGCTCGTCCTCTCCACCAGAGGAATGAGAGATGAGAAGTTTTCTTTGTAGCAGGAGTCAACCAGTGAACAACCAGTAATCGATGTTGTTTAGAATGCATTTAATGCGCGGGTTGCAGGAAAGGCAGCCTGAAATGAAGTCAGCCATGTGTGCCAGAGAACCAACAGGCGAGACTTCGCTGTCGTCATCAGGAGGATCACTCCCAATCTCCTCATCCTCTTCCACCTCTTCTGCTCACCCATGCAGAACAGATGGAATTAAACTTCCATGGGTACTACCCTCTGTAGCTGAGGCAACTGTGTCCTGCTCCTCTTCTTCCTCCTCTTCAGCCTCCAATTCGCGCTGAGAAGACGAACTGAGGGTGGTCTGTGTAATGTCTTCTCCAATTTCCACCTCTTCCACATGCAAAGCGTTGTCCTTAATTGTGAGCAGCGAGTGTTTGAGAAGACACAGAAGTGGGATGGTGATGCTGATAATAGCGTTATCGTCGCTCACCATCTGTGTTGATTCCTTAAAGTTGCGTAAACCTCACAGAGGTCAGACATCCATGCCCACTCCTCGCTTGTGAATAGCCGAAGCTGACTGGAAAGGCGACGACCATGTTGCAGCTGGTATTCCACAACTGCCCTCTACTGCTCACAAAGTCTAGCCCACATGTGGAACGTGAAGTTCCAGCACGTGCTTGCGTCGCACAACAGCCGGTGAGCTGGCAATTTCAAGCGCTGCTGCAGCGTTGACAGACCGGCTGAAGCTGTCGGTGACTTGCGGAAATGTGCACAAACGTGGCGCACCTTCACCAGAAGCTCAGGCAAATTGGGATATGTTTTTAGAAACCACTAAACACAAGGTTGAATACGTGGGCAAGGCATGGGATGTGTCTAAGGTTGCCCAGCTCCAAAGCCCCCACCAAGTTAAGGCCATTATCAGACACAATCATGCCTGGTTCTAGGTTGAGTGGCGAAATCCACAGCTCAGTCTGGTCTTTTATACCCTGCCACAGCTCTGCGGTGGTGTGCTGTTTGTCACCTAGACAGATCAGCTTCAGCACGGGCCGTTGACATTTCCCTACTGCAGTGCTACACTGCTTCCAACTATCGACTGATGACTGACTGGTGCTGCACGTGGATAATTTGGAGGTGGAAGTGGAGGAGGAGGCGGAGGAGCCCAATATCTGGGCTTGACACACACTCGCTATTGCAGCACAGATGTGACAATTCTCTGCAGAAACTGTTTATAGGAAAAATGTGGATAAATTATGGAAAAATATAATTGTTTTCAATAATATTCTTCCTATCTCTGTCCCTGACACACATACGCTATTGCAGCACAAATGAGAAAATTCATTGCAGGGACCGTTTATAGGAAAATTATGGATAAATTATGGAAAAAATATATATTTATTGTCACTAATATTTTCCCAATATCTGGGCCTGACACACAGACACTATTGCAGCACAGATGTGACAATTCACTGCAGGGACCGTTTATAGGAATAATGTGGATAAATTTTGAAAAAAATATAATTGTTTTGCTAATATTTTCCCAAATATCTGGGCCTGACACACAGACGCTATTGCAGCACAGATGTGACAATTCCCTTTCAGAGACCGGTTATAGGAAATTTATGGATAAATTATGAGAAAAATATTTTTGTTGTCACTAATATTTTCCCAATATCTGGGCCAGACACACAGACGCTATTGCAGCGCAGATGTGACAATTCACTGCAGACACCGTTTATAGACAAAGTGTGGATAAATTATGTAAAAAATATATTTGTTGTTACTAATATTTTTCCCAATAACTGGGCCTGACACACACACACTATTGCAGCACAGATGTGACGATTCACTCCAGGGACCATTTATAGCAAAAATGTGGATAAATTATGGAAAAAATATAATTGTTTTCAATAATATTCTTCCTATCTCTGCCCCTGACACACATACGCTATTGCAGCACAGATGTGACAATTTACTGCAGGGACCGTTCATAGGAAAATTATGGATAAATTATGGGAAAAAAATATTTGTTGTAACTAATATTTTCCCAATATCTGGGCCTGACACACACACATTATTGCAGCACAGATGTGACAATTCACTGCATGGACCGTTTATAGGAAAATTATGGATAAATTATGGAAAAAATATATTTGTTGTAACTAATATTTTCCCAATATCTGGGCCTGACACACAGACGCTATTGCAGCACAGATGTGACAATTCATTGCAGGGACCGTATATGGGAAAAATGTGGATAAATTATGGAAAAAATATATTTGTTGTCACTAATATTTTTCCCAATATCTAGCCCTGACACACAGACACTATTGCATCGCAGATGTGACATGTCACTGCATGGACCGTATATAGGAAAATTATGGATAAATTATGAAAAATATATATTTGTTGTCACTAATATTATTTTCAATATCTGGGCCTGACACACAGACGCTATTGCAGCACAGATGTTACAATTCACTGCAAGGTCCATTTATAGGAAAATGTGGATACATTATGGAAAAAAATATAATTGTTTTCGCTAATATTTTTCCCAATATCTGGGCCTGAAACACACTCGCTATTGCAGCACAGATGTGACAATTTACTGCATGGACCGTTTTTTAGGAAAATTATGGATACATTATGTTAAATATATATTTGTTGTCAGTAATATTTTTCCCAATATCAGGCCCTGACACACAGACGCTATTGAGGCGCAGATGTGACAATTCACTGCAGGGACCATTTATAGGAAAATTATGGATAAATTATGGAAAAAATATATTTGCTGTCACTAATATACACTGCTCAAAAAAATAAAGGGAACACTTAAACAACACAATGTAACTTCAAGTCAATCACACTTCTGTGAAATCAAACTGTCCACTTAGGAAGCAACACTGAGTGACAATCAATTTCACATGCTGTTGTGCAAATGGGATAGACAACAGGTGGAAATTATAGGCAATTAGCAAGACCCCCCCAATAAAGGAGTGGTTCTGCAGGTGGTAACCACAGACCACTTCTCAGTTCCTATGCTTCCTGGCTGATGTTTTGGTCACTTTTGAATGCTGGCGGTGCTTTCACTCTAGTGGTAGCATGAGATGGAGTCTACAACCCACACAAGTGGCTCAGGTAGTGCAGCTTATCCAGGATGGCACATCAATGCGAGCTGTGGCAAGAAGGTTTGCTGTGTCTGTCAGTGTAGTGTCCAGAGCATGGAGGCGCTACCAGGAGACAGGCCAGTACATCAGGAGACATGAAGGAGGCCATAGGATGGCAACAACCCAGCAGCAGGACCGCTACCTCCGCCTTTGTGCAAGGAGGAACAGGAAGAGCACTGCCAGAGCCCTGCAAAATGACTTCCAGCAGGCCACAAATGTGCATGTGTCTGCTCAAACGGTCAGAAACAGACTCCATGAGGGTGATATGAGGGCCTGACGTCCACAGGTGGGGGTTGTGCTTACAGCCCAACACCGTGCAGGACGTTTGGCATTTGCCAGAGAACACCAAGATTGGCAAATTCGCCACTGGCGCCCTGTGCTCTTCACAGATGAAAGCAGGTTCACACTGAGCACATGTGACAGACGTGACAGAGTCTGGAGACGCTGTGGAGAACGTTCTACTGCCTGCAACATCCTCCAGAATGACCGGTTTGGCATTGGGTCAGTGATGGTGTGGGGTGGCATTTCTTTGGAGGGCCGCACAGCCCTCCATGTGCTCGCCAGAGGTAGCCTGACTGCCATTAGGTACCGAGATGAGATCCTCAGACCCCTTCTGAGACCATATTCTGGTGCGGTTGGCCCTGGGTTCCTCCTAATGCAAGACAATGCTAGACCTCATGTGGCTGGAGTGTGTCAGCAGTTTCTGCAAGACGAAGGCATTGATGCTATGGACTGTCCCGCCCGTTCCCCAGACCTGAATCCAATTGAGCACATCTGGGACATCATGTCTCGCTCTATCCACCAACGTCACGTTGCACCACAGACTGTCCAGGAGTTGGCAGATGCTTTAGTCCAGGTCTGGGAGGAGATCCCTCAGGAGACTGTCCGCCACCTCATCAGGAGCATGCACAGGCGTTGTAGGGAGGTCATACAGGCACGTGGAGGCCACACACACTACTGAGCCTCATTTTGACTTGTTTTAAGGACATTACATCAAAGTTGGATCAGCCTGTAGTGTGTTTTTCCACTTTAATTTTGAGTGTGACTCCAAATCCAGACCTCCATGGGTTGAAAAATTTGATTTCCATTTTTAAATTTTTGTGTGATTTTGTTGTCAGCACATTCAACTATGTAAAGAACAAAGTATTTCAGAAGAATATTTAATTAATTCAGATCTAGGATGTGTTATTTTTGTGTTCCCTTTATTTTTTTGAGCAGTGTATTTCCCAATGTCTGGGTCTGACACACAGACGCTATTGCAGCACAGATGTGACGATTCACTCCAGAGACCCTTTATAGAAAAATTATATATAAATTATGTAAAAAATATATTTATTGTCACTAAGATTTTTCCCAATATCTGGCCCTGACACACAGACGCTATTGCATCACAGATGTCACAATTCACTACAGGGACCGTTTATAGGAAAAATGTGGATAAATTATGGAAAAAATATAATTGTTTTCGCTAATATTTTTCCTAATATCTGCACACGCTATTGCAGCACAGATGTGACAATTCACTGCAGGAACAGGTTAAAGAAAATTATGGATAAATTATGGAAAAAATATAATTGTTGTCATTAATATTTTTCCCAATATCTGGGCCTGACACACAGACACTATTGCAGCACAGATGTGACAATTCACTGAAGGGACCGTTTATAGGAAAAATGTGGATAAATTATGGAAAAAATATAATTGTTTTCAATAATATTCTTCCTATCTCTGCCCTGACACACAGAAGATTTTGCTGAACAGATGGTCACAAGTCACTGCAGACACCCTTTATAGAAAAAGAATCGCAAAGTATGGAAAGAAAAATCGAAGACTACTTTGCAAGATTAAATTGCTGCCACCACACACAATAGTCCTTAAAAGGACTTTTGGGTCTTTGAAACATTTTAAAATTGATTAAATTGCGATCACAAACTTCCAACATGGCTACTGGCATTACAGTGATGGCAGTACTTACCTGCACGTTTATTGGCTGCTTAGCAGCCGCAAAACTTGAAGGGAGGAGTCTCGGGCATGGCGCTTGAGCACGTGCGGTACTCGGCCGAGTACCACCATGTACCAAGCATAGAGATGCTCAAGCCGAACAGGTATTCAGCCGAGCATGCTTTCTCAACACTAATTATTATGTCTGCATGTATTGTAATTACATGGGGTAGCTATACATGTCATAATCATACATTTTGTAACCTTACACGTTGCAAAGCCACCATTGGATGCAATCATGGTTGCTGGCATAAACCTTCAGGTAGTGTGTGAAGATCTACATTCTTGTGTCTACTCTATTCTTGTGTCTACTACTAAAATTCATTAGCTGCAAGTACTACCTTCAAGTACTACATTAAGTACAGTGAAGAGATATTGCAGGAGATAGTCAGGAGGTAGGCTGGAAGGTGGAAACAATACAAAAAAAAGGTAAGATTTGTTTGATTTAAATTTACAATTTTTTTTTTTTTCCTCTTTAAAATGGCAGACTTGGTTCAGTGCAGGAATTGTTGTGCATTTATTTCATGTTCCACTCTTTGGAGATTCGGATGCTGTCAGATCTGTAGACAGTTCTCCTTACTGCAGCAGGAAATTGCATTTTTGAAATCTGAGATATTTAAATTATCTGTTAAACAAACTCCAGCTAGGACTGCTGCAATGCCACTGCCACAGAGGACCCCCAGATATGGCAGATGGGTTACTGTAGGTTCTGGAAGACTTAGAGTGGTGGATAGAAGACATGTCCCACAGTCGGTGGTTCTCCATAATTCATTTGCAGAACTCTCAGAATGTAAGGACAACATGGATATGGACTCAAGCACAGAGGGTGAGAAACCATTGACTCCTATGTCTAATGTATGCAAGACTGCAGCCAAGGACAAAAAAGATAAAGTGAAGTCTCAAAGGAAGCAGCTGTTGCTGGGTGATTCAATCATAAGAAGTGTGGAGCTTAAAGAAAATGATTTTGTGAGATGTCTCCCTGGGGCTACTGCTAGAAGAGACAGAAGACGTATTATTAATATTGTTAAGCAAGCAAAGCAGGAAGGGGACGTGGATGTTCTTGTCCATCTAGGGACAAATGACCTGGCTTGCAATGAAGTGTCAGAGGTGAAAAAATCTTTTAGCACACTTGGTAATGACGTACAGGATTTTGCATCCACCATTTCATTTTCTGAAGTTCGGCCTGTGCATAATGTTCAGAATGATAGGCAGAGGCGCATAAAGGAGTTCAACATATGGCTTGGTAAATGGTGTCAAGAGCAAGGATTTGGCTTTGTTTCTCATGATAGCTCTACTTGGAATAGAAAGGAACTGTACAAAAAAGATGGTTTGCATCTTTCTCTAAAAGGAACAAATGTACTTAGTGAACAACTCCAAGAATTTGCGAAAGAGTATTTAAACTAGGAAGGGGGGGCAAAAGAGTGAAAATAAAAGAGTCCAATTGCCCCCCGAAACAATGCCAGAACAGGTCAGAAGCACAGAGGTTAAGAAATGATAAGCTCAGAGTCCTGTCTACAAATGCTCGCAGTTTAGGTAAAAAAATCAATGAACTTGCGTCAATAATGGCATCTGAGAATGTAGATTTAGTGGCTGTTACGGAGACATGGTTTAATGAAAGAAATGACTGGGACATAACCATACCAGGGTACTCTTTATACAGAAGAGACAGAGAAGGCAAGAAAGGAGGAGGAGTGGCCCTGTATGTGAAAGATAGCATTAAATCTAACCTAATACAAGTTGGTGAGGCCAACATAGAGTCAGTTTGGGTTACGTTGCAGTTTGCCAACCATGCAGTAACTCGTGTAGGTGTGATATATAGACCACCTGGTCAAGTTAAAGAACTAGATGATCTACTAGTTGAAGAAATAGCTAAAATGACAATGAAAGGAGAAGTTATCATTATGGGAGATTCCAATCTTCCAGATATAAACTGGAAAACCAAAATAGCAAGTTCTACCAGGAGTACAGATATTCTAAATTCCCTACTGGGGTTATCTCTACAACAAGTGGTTGAGGAGCCAACCCGGAGGGAGGCCATTTTGGATTTGGTATTCACAAATGGGGATTCGGTATATGATGTCATTGTAGGCGAAACCTTGGGATCTAGGGATCACCAGTCAGTGTGGTTTAATATAAGAACTGTGAAAGAGTCCCACCACACAAAAACAAAAGTTTTAGATTTTAGAAAAACAGACTTTTCAAAAATGAAATTAGTCATAAATGAGTCCTTATCAGACTGGAACGGATTACATGGAGTCCAGGAGAAATGGGACTACTTAAAAGGTGCATTATTGAAGGCAACAGAAAATTGCATTAGACTTGTCAGTAAAAGCAAAAAAAGGAAGAGACCACTGTGGTACTCAGCAGAAGTGGCCCAAATCATTAAAAATAAAAAGCTAGCATTTTGTAATTATAAAAAAACCTGAGCAATGAAGATAAGGAAATCTACAAGATTAGGCAGAAAGAGGCCAAGCAAGTTATAAGAACTTCTAAAGCGCAGGCAGAAGAAAAACTAGCTCAGTCTATGAAAAAAGGGGATAAGACATTCTTCAGATATATAAATGAAAAAAGGAAATTAAAACAAGGAATAACTAAATTAAAAACAAAGGACGGAAGGTATGTAGAAGAGAATAAAGGGCTAGCCGACTGCCTTAACCACCTCAGCCCCCAGTGCTTAAACACCCTGAAAGACCAGGCCACTTTTTACACTTCTGACCTACACTACTTTCACCGTTTATTGCTCGGTCATGCAACTTACCACCCAAATGAATTTTACCTCCTTTTCTTCTCACTAATAGAGCTTTCATTTGGTGGTATTTCATTGCTGCTGACATTTTTACTTTTTTTGTTATTAATCGAAATTTAACGATTTTTTTTGCAAAAAAATGACATTTTTCACTTTCAGTTGTAAAATTTTGCAAAAAAAAACGACATCCATATATAAATTTTGCTCTAAATTTATTGTTCTACATGTCTTTGATTAAAAAAAAATGTTTGGGTAAAAAAAAAAATGGTTTGGGTAAAAGTTATAGCGTTTACAAACTATGGTACAAAAATGTGAATTTCCGCTTTTTGAAGCAGCTCTGACTTTCTGAGCACCTGTCATGTTTCCTGAGGTTCTACAATGCCCAGACAGTACAAACAGTAGAGTAGACACCCTAAGGTATTCGCTGATGGGCATAGTGAGTTCATAGAACTTTTTATTTTTTGTCACAAGTTAGCGGAAAATGATGATTTTTTTTTTTTTTTTTTTCTTACAAAGTCTCATATTCCACTAACTTGTGACAAAAAATAAAAACTTCCATGAACTCACTATGCCCATCAGCGAATACCTTGGGGTGTCTTCTTTCCAAAATGGGGTCACTTGTGGGGTAGTTATACTGCCCTGGCATTCTAGGGGCCCAAATGTGTGGTAAGGAGTTTGAAATCAAATTCTGTAAAACATGACCAGTGAAATCCGAAAGGTGCTCTTTGGAATATGGGCCCCTTTGCCCACCTAGGCTGCAAAAAAGTGCCACACATGTGGTATCTCCGTATTCAGGAGAAGTTGGTGAATGTGTTTTGGGGTGTCATTTTACATATACCCATGCTGGGTGAGAGAAATATCTTGGCAAAAGACAACTTTTCCCATTTTTTTATACAAAGTTGGCATTTGACCAAGATATTTCTCTCACCCAGCATGGGTATATGTAAAATGACACCCCAAAACACATTCCCCAACTTCTCCTGAATACGGAGATACCACATGTGTGACACTTTTTTGCAGCCTAGGTGGGCAAAGGGGCCCATATTCCAAAGAGCACCTTTCGGATTTCACTGGTCATTTTTTACAGAATTTGATTTCAAACTCCTTACCACACATTTGGGCCCCTAGAATGCCAAGGCAGTATAACTACCCCACAAGTTACCCCATTTTGGAAAGAAGACACCCCAAGGTATTCGCTGATGGGCATAGTGAGTTCATGGAAGTTTTTATTTTTTGTCACAAGTTAGTGGAATATGAGACTTTGTAAGGAAAAAAATAAATTAAAAAAAATCATCATTTTCCACTAACTTGTGACAAAAAATAAAAAATTCTAGGAACTTGCCATGCCCCTCACGGAGTACCTTGGGATGTCTTATTTACAAAATGGGGTCACTTGTGGGGTAGTTATACTGCCCTGGCATTTTCCAGGGGCCCTAATGTGTTGTAAGTAGGTAAATGACCTGTGAAATCCGAAAGGTGCTCTTTGAAATGTGGGCCCCTTTGCCCACCTAGGCTGCAAAAAAGTGCCACACATGTGGTATCTCCGTATTCAGGAGAAGTTGGGGAATGTGTTTTGGGGTGTCATTTTACATATACCTATGCTGGGTGAGATAAATATCTTGGTCAAATGCCAACTTTGTATAAAAAAAATGGGAAAAGTTGTCTTTTGCCAAGATATTTCTCTCACCCAGCATGGGTATATGTAAAATGACACCCCAAAACACATTCCCCAACTTCTCCTGAGTACGGAGATACCAGATGTGTGACACTTTTTTGCAGCCTAGATGCGCAAAGGGGCCCATATTCCTTTTATGAGGGCATTTTTTGACATTTGGATCCCAGACTTCTTCTCACGCTTTAGGGCCCCTAGAATGCCAGGGCAGTATAAATACCCCACATGTGACCCCATTTTGGAAAGAAGACACCCCAAGGTATTCAATTAGGGGCATGGCGAGTTCATAGAATTTTTTTTTTTTGGCACAAGTTAGCCACAAGTTAGGAAATTGATTTTTATTTATTTTTTTCTCACAAAGTCTCCCTTTCCGCTAACTTGGGACAAAAATTTCAATCTTTCATGGACTCAATATGCCCCTCACGGAATACCTGGGGGTGTCTTCTTTCCGAAATGGGGTCACATGTGGGGTATTTATACTGCCCTGGCATTCTAGGGGCCCTAAAGCGTGAGAAGAAGTCTGGAATATAAATGTCTAAAAATTTTTACGCATTTGGATTCCGTGAGGGGTATGGTGAGTTCATGTGAGATTTTATTTTTTGACACAAGTTAGTGGAATATGAGACTTTGTAAGAAAAAAATAATAATTTCCGCTAACTTGGGCCAAAAAAATGTCTGAATGGAGCCTTACAGGGGGGTGATCAATGACAGGGGGGTGATCAATGACAGGGGGTTGATCAATGACAAGGGGGTGATCAGGGAGTCTATATGGGGTGATCACCCCCCTGTCATTGATCACCCCCCTATAAGGCTCCATTCAGATGTCCGTATGTGTTTTGCGGATCCGATCCATTTATCCGTGGATCCGTAAAAATCATACGGACATCTGAATGCAGCCTGACAGGGGGGGTGATCAATGACAGGGGGGGTGATCAGGGAGTCTATATGGGGTGATCACCACAGTCATTGATCACGCCCCTGTAAGGCTTTATTCAGACGTCCGTATGCGTTTTGCGGATCCGATCCATCTATCAGTGGATCCGTAAAAATCATGCGGACATCTGAATGGAGCTTTACAGGGGTGTGATCAATGACAGGGGGGTGATCAGGGAGTCTATATGGGGTG
The DNA here is from genome assembly GCF_905171765.1 of Bufo bufo. Taxonomy (NCBI): domain Eukaryota; kingdom Metazoa; phylum Chordata; class Amphibia; order Anura; family Bufonidae; genus Bufo; species Bufo bufo. The sequence continues at coordinate 80,051,886 of NC_053394.1, read as the reverse complement.
ATCACCACAGTCATTGATCACGCCCCTGTAAGGCTTTATTCAGACGTCCGTATGCGTTTTGTGGATCCAATCCATCTATCAGTGGATACGTAAAAATCATGCGGACGTCTGAATGGAGCTTTACAGGGGGGTAATCAATGACAGGGGGGTGATCAGGGAGTCTATATGGGGTGATCACCACAGTCATTGATCACGCCCCTGTAAGGCTCCATTCAGACGTCCGTGTGCGTTTTGCGGATCCGATCCATCTATCAGTGGATCCGTAAAAATCATGCGGACGTCTGAATGGAGCTTTACAGGGGTGTGATCAATGACAGGGGGGTAATCAATGACAGGGGGGTGATTAGGGAGTCTATATGGGGTGATCACCACAGTCATTGATCACGCCCCTGTAAGGCTCCATTCAGACGTCCGTGTGCGTTTTGCGGATCCGATCCATCTATGAGTGGATCCGTAAAAATCATGCGGACGTCTGAATGGAGCTTTACAGGGGTGTGATCAATGACAGGGGGTAATCAATGACAGGGGGGTGATCAGGGAGTCTATATGGGGTGATCACCACAGTCATTGATCACGCCCCTGTAAGGCTCCATTCAGATGTCCGTGTGCGTTTTGCGGATTCGATCCATCTATCAGTGGATCCGTAAAAATCATGCGGACGTCTAAATGGAGCTTTACAAGGGGGTGATCAATGACAGGGGGGTAATCAATGACAGGGGGGTGATCAGGGAGTCTATATGGGGTGATCAGGGGTGATCAAGGGTGAATAAGGGGTTAATAAGTGACGGGGGGGTGTAGTGTAGTGTGGTGCTTGGTGCAACATATTACTGAGCTACCTGTGTCCTCTGGTGGTCGATCCAAACAAAGGGGACCACCAGAGGACCAGGTAGCAGGTATATTAGACGCTGTTATCAAAACAGCGTCTAATATACCTGTTAGGGGTTAAAAAAAATCACATCTCCAGCCTGCCAGCGAACGATCGCCGCTGGCAGGCTGGAGATCCACTCTCTTACCTTCCGTTCCTGTGAGCGCGCGCGCCTGTGTGCGCGCGTTCCTTGGAAATCTCGGCCATCGCGAGAGGACGCGCCGGCGCGTCCACTCGGAATGAATCAACCACCTCCAGGACGCGTCTGTGCGTACAGCGGTCCGGATGTGGTTAATGAATACTTCTGTTCAGTTTTTACAAAAGAAAAAGGAGAAGGACCTCCACTAGAAAGGATGACTAATAAATCGTTTGATGCATGTGTCTAAGTTTGCTGTCTAAAGTGAAGACAAATAAGTCACAGGGGCCTGATGAGATACACCCAAAATTATTAAAAGAGCTTAGTGGTGAGCTGGCAAAACCGTTAACAGATTTATTTAACCAATCATTAGTAACAGGAGTCGTCCTGGAAGATTGGAAATTGGCAAATGTCGTGCCCATTCACAAGAAAGGTAGTAGGGAGGAATCGAGCAACTATAGACCAGTGAGTCTGACATCAATAGTAGGCAAATTAATGGAAACCCTATTAAAGGATAGGATTGTGGAACATCTAAAATCCCATGGATTGCAAGATGAAAAACAACATGGGTTTACTTCAGGGAGATCATGTCAAACAAATCTTATAGATTTTTTTGACTGGGTGACTAAAATAATAGACGGTGGAGGTGCAGTAGACATCGCATATCTAGATTTTAGTAAGGCTTTTGACACTGTCCCACATAGAAGACTTATCAATAAACTGCAGTCATTGAGCATGGACTCCCATATTGTTGAGTGGATTAGGCAGTGGCTGAGTGACAGACAGCAGAGGGTTGTAGTCAAGGGAGAACATTCAAAACAAGGTCATGTTACCAGTGGGGTTCCACAGGTATCTGTACTGGGACCAATTTTGTTTAATATCTTCATAAGTGATATTGCAAAAGACCTCGATGGTAAGGTTTGTCTTTTTGCTGATGACACAAAGATATGTAACAGGGTTGATGTTCCTGGAGGGAAACGCCAAATGGAAAAGGATTTAGGAAAACTAGAAGAATGGTCAGAACTCTGGCAACTGAAATTTAATGTGGATAAGTGCAAGATAATGCACCTGGGGCGTAAAAACCCAAGGGCAGAATATAGAATATTTGACACAGTCCTGACCTCAGTATCTGAGGAAAGGGATTTAGGAGTAATTATTTCAGAAGACTTAAAGGTGGGAAGACAATGTAATAGGGCAGCACGAAATGCCAGCAGAATGCTTGGATGTATAGGGAGAGGTATAAGCAGTAGAAAGAGTGAAGTGCTTATGCCGCTGTACAGAGCACTAGTGAGACCTCATTTGGAGTATTGTGCTCAGTACTGGAGACCATATCTCCAGAAGGATATAGATACTCTAGAGAGAGTTCAGAGAAGAGCTACTAAACTAGTACATGGATTGCAGGATAAAACTTACCAGGAAAGGTTAAAGGACCTTAATATGTATAGCTTGGAAGAAAGAAGAGACAGAGGGGATATGATAGAAACTTTTAAATACATAAAGGGAATCAACTCGGTAAAGGAGGAGAGCATATTTAAAAGAAGAAAAACTACCACAAGAGGACATAGTTTTAAATTAGAGGGGCAAAGGTTTAAAAGTAATATAAGGAAGTATTACTTTACTGAGAGAGTAGTGGATGCATGGAATAGCCTTCCTGCAGAAGTGGTAGCTGCAAATACAGTGAAGGAGTTTAAGCATGCATGGGATAGGCATAAGGCTATCCTTCATATAAGATAGGGCCAGGGACTATTCATAGGATTCAGATATATTGGGCAGACTAGATGGGCCAAATGGTTCTTATCTGCTGACACATTCTATGTTACTCTTAGGATGTGTCCCAAAGCAACAGTTATCTGTTATGACATTCAGCAATAAAGTCAAAAAGGGAGAAGAAAGAAACAGCAAAACATGAATATAAACAACATCAAATTAAATATTATAAAATAATATACAATGGATGGCAGAGGGATACCTTTTTAAATCATGGATTTTTGCGTCAACCTGCACTTTTTCACTTACAGCACTTAGTATTGTCTCATTTTGAGTCTCAGCACCCCTTCTCCTGTCTTTATGATCAGGTTATTGTCGTCGGATACAAGCTGGCCCAAGCCACCCACTTTTCCTCGTACTTTCTAAGTGTGAAATCTTTATGGGCGATCATTCGTTCATATGTTCTCGTTGTTTCTACTGCTCTCATTACATCCTGTTAAGTTGGAATGTGTGGGCTTTTCCAATTTTAAATGTTAATTTGGTGGCTTGGAACATATGCATTGCGATTGTTCTGTCCTTCTTATGTGTAAAGGTACATAGCTTGACAGACAGCTAAACATTATCCCGGCAATGAATTGACAAGGGAGTAACGTCCAACTGCTAACTATAAGCTGCTATAAAGGAAAGGAAAAGGATATGCAAAATACATAAGAAAACAGATGCAAAACAGGCTGTAATGTGGCTATGTGACATACCAGCAATGCTACTGTGAGCTTAGATGTAGAGGATGTCTCAAGAGGCTTCCAAGCCATGTGCTATCCACAGGCAGTGATGACTGTGAATGAAGAAAATGGCTGCAATGTGCAGGGATGATGATGTCACTAAGATATGGAAGCTGAAGTAGACCAAACTTGTAGTGTGAAATAACTGCAATTGTATGTAAAGTGACTACTAGATGGTGCTGTTACACAATCAACAGAGAATTATACAGAAAACATATTAACTATGTATGAAAGTTATGCATAAATTAACAATAAAGTTGCTAAAGGCATGACACTCCCCGTCTGGTATCTGTAGGATACCACATTAAGTCACTTCTGGAGAGAACAACAAAATCAGTTCAGTAACAGGTCTGAGGAAGAGTTTAGGCTCATGTTGCCTGCAGACTTTAACTTCCACCTTTCTAACCTTCCCATCTTCACTTGGGAACACCTTGGTTATCAGTCCCAAAGGCCAGTCATTTCTTTTCGACTGAGGGTCTTTAACAAGGACAACATTACCAACTACCATGTTGGGTTTGCTGGTTTACCATTTATTCCTGACATGTAGTGTGGAGAGGTATTGTTTCCTCCATTTATTCCAGAAGGCATCTGTAAAGGGGTCAAGTCTCCTGAGGGAACTGTCTTTAGGGACACCCTTTTGATTTTGGATGAGTCCAAGTTCTTGAGTATAAACTTTGTGTTGGATAGAACGGATGATAACTTCTTGTGCCTGTGTGAGCTCATCCACTGTATGAGCCTTGTGAAAGTAATGCCAACCTTTACAGTGCTCTGATCCTGTAGGTGTGGTTCTGTAAGATTTTGCTATGTGGATCAAGCCAGCTATAGCTCTGTTCAGTGATCTCCACGTAGAAAACTTGTTGAATCGTTTGGATCCAAGCTCTCTGTTAGAAACCTTTGTGGTGAGTACAGAAACATTAGGACGAATCTCTGCATTAACGTTTGGTTCCAGTAGTTCAAATTTGACTTTCTGAAGAGTGCCAAGGACAGGTTTGTAAAGGAATGATGGTCCTGTGAGTCATGTGGTATCCTTAAGGTGGGCTGCAGGAACGGTAGCATGGTTTGCAGGGTTGAGGTCAGTTGGTACATAGTGCCAGTGGGTAGGCTGTGTAGACCTCCTGATTCTTTGAACTCTGTTATGAACATAGACATAAAATCTCCTAGTCTCATTGTAAATGTAGCCCAACACTACTTTACTGTCCGTATAAAATACTGTACTATCAAGATTTACATCTATATCAGACATAACAAGATCTGCAAGCTCTACTGCTAGAACAGCAGCACAAAGTTCCAATCCTGGTATGGTAAGCTCAGGACTTGGTGCCAGCTTTGCTTTGCCCATTGTAAAGCCAATTTGAACCTGGCCTTTAATGTTTATAGTTTTAAGGTAAACGACTGCAGCGATTGCTTTTACTGAGGCATCACAAAACACGCACAGCTGCTTAGACTGAACCTCAGCAGGAGAGAAGTTGGCATACGCCCTATGTATACGCATGTTAGATGATGCTTTTAGAGAGTCTCTCCATGTTACCCATAGTGCCTCTTACTCTTAGGGAAGTGGCGAATCCCAATCACATATATCAGTGGTTAGCTCCCTGAGCAGAATCTTACCTTGGATGTTCACCTGGGCTGCAAATCCAAGTTGATCGTATAGACTGTTAATGGTGGACAGGACTCCACGTCGTGTGAATGGTTTCTGTTCTTGGTAGACCTGAAAAGTAAAGGTATCAGACTTGAGGTCCCAGCTGAGCCATAGGATGCGCTGCATGGGCAATGGGTCTGTTGCCAAGTCTAGATCCTTCAAATCACTGGCATGATCTTGAGTAGGAAAGGCGTCCATAACAACAATGGGTTCTTGGCGGGATCTGATGAGGACACCGAGAAGTGTGTTGTTTAGGTCTGATCCTGTCAAAAGAACACCATTGAGGGAGACTCCCTCATATTGTGAACTAGAGTCAAATACCACTAGGATTTGTCCTGGCTTCTTGGGGTGGTAAACGCCAAAGATTGGTAAGTACCAGCATTCTTCCTTTTCTTTTAGGGGTGGAGCTACTTTTGCATGACTGTTCTTCAATATCTTGTCCATAAATTTAAAAAATGTTCCATCATTTCTGGTCTTTTCTGAAAGTTGCGTTGGCGTGAACAGAAGCGTTTAAAGGCTTGATCTCTGTTGTTGGGAAGACGGCATCTCAGTGTTTTGAAAGGCAGTGGTGCAACCCAGGTGTTCATTTTATCCTTGAAGAATCCTTGCTCCATTATGTTTAAGAAGGCCTCATCTTCAATAGAGGGAGCTATTTGTAGTCTTCCTTTGTTCTCTGGAACACCTTGCACCCCAAGTGGTCTTGGTCTTCAACACAAGGATGGTTCTCAATTTCTGAAAAGTCAGGATACAGCTCACTTGTCGGCTTCTCTCTTACAAGGAATCTGTTAGGACAAGGCTGAGAGAGGGATGGACGTCAGTTCGCCAAGGTATTCGTATAAAGAGAATTCACTGTGGTAGTCTTGTGAACATTTCCTAAGCAGACATCACCTATAATGACCCACCCCAGGTCAAGCTTCTGGGCATATGGACAATCGTGAGGACCTTTTATTTGTTTCCTCACCTTGTGGACTCTTCCTAGCAGAAGTATTATTTGGGCCTCTGGGTCGAGTGCAGGTATGAGATGTGCTATGGATTTTAGATGTCCATAATGTAATGCTGCCTCAGGTGTAGGAATCTCTTCTCTATTATTTGGCATCCGATTGCATTCAATCAAGGTAGGTAAAGGTAGGGACGCTTCACCATTTAGTGATTCGATTTGGAAGCCAGTAGCTCTTCTGCCTTTTTCTTCACTCACACCTGTACAAGTTTTAAGTGAATATGGAGAGCTGTGTCCTTTAATATTGAAGATATCAAAGAAAGTCGAGTTAGCAAGAGATCTGTTACTCTGATCATCAAGGATGGCATACAACCTTACTGCTTTCTCTTTATGTCCAATAGGATAAACTGACAAGACAGATCTTGGAGCAAGATTTGTTATTAAGACCTTTTCCGCAGACTTCGGTGCACTGGGGTGTCACTTCAGGAGGTACTGTGTCTCCCTCCTTACCGCCGTGCTCTACAGCCTGTTCTGAGGGTATGAAAGTCCATGGAGCTGGCCCAGGGTTTAAGGCTGTATTGTGCTCTTTACTGTTGCATTCAGAGCATTTGATGTTTACGGTACAGTCTTTTGCAAGATGAGAGGTTGATGCACAACACCTGTAACAAATGTGGTTCTCCTTGAGGAAAGTTTTGCAGTCCCTGAGAAGTTTTTCTCTAAATCCTCTGCATTTCAGCAATGAGTGTGGTTTCTTATGTAGAGGACATTCTCTGCATGGGTCTCTTGTTGAGATCTTCTCAGTCTCTGAGGTACTGTAGGTTTTGTTCAAGGGGTTTTTGGAAGATACACTGGTCTTGTGTACTGCAACAGGTGTACCTTTCATGTTACAGAGTAAGACAGGCCTACTTGGTTTGGGGTAAGTGGTGTCAAACATTGAGAGGTCAAAGCTGGGATCATTCCTAGTCTTTGCTTGCTGGTGCACGAAGTCCACAAAGAAAGAGAATGGAGGAAATGGGACGTTGTGCTGTTGCTTGCACCTGTAACCTTGAGCAATCCACTTCTCTTGCAGGTTATAAGGTAGTTTTTGTACTATGGGGTTTACCCCACGTGCAGTATCTAAGAATGCCAGACCTTGTAAATCTCCTTCAGCTTTGGAAACTTGGAGCTCTGTCAGCAGATCACTCAGTTCTCTCAGTTTCTGGAACCCTTTGTTCTGGATTTTGGGGAAATCCTCAATTCTTTTGAAGAGTGCGTTCTCTATCACTTCTGGTGAGCCGTAACAGTCCTGAAGTCTCTCCCGTATCATGTTTAACCCAGTGCTTGGGTAGTTAATATTAATGGCTCTAATCTGTTTTGCATGCTCTGTCGATTCATTTCCTAGCCACTTGACAAGAAGATCAATTTCCTCACATGCAGACAGATCTAGGTCTCTTATTGTATTTCTGAATGATGATCGCCATGACCTATAGCTTTCGGGTCTGTCATCAAACTTGGAGAGCACCTTCGTTAACTCACGTCGGGCAAGGAATTTTAGGAACTCTGACATACCTGGTTCTTTCTTTGGTGGATTGTTGCTGTAGTAGTCACCATATATTTGTTCTTAAAGGATTTGACTATACTGCGATCATTTGCAGGTCTGAATGTAGGTTGCATTGGGAGTTGATGTCCTATAAATCTGTTGTCTCATTCAAAGCGAGGTTCGTCAGCAGGGGTTGATGCTGTTTTTGGACTTCAATTTAGGCTGTCATCTGACTTTGCATGCTGCATGACGTAATCTGAAGTGCGTTGCAAGTTATCGTTCTGATCAGGTTCAGGCCCAACTATGCTGCTGGGTCTATCACTTGTGGAGTTTGCTGCTTCTTCTAACGCTTCTGCCTCTGCTACAGCAGCTGCAGATTCCTTTTCCACAACTAGCTTTTCCAGAGCTGCTTGTTTTTCAGCCAGAGCTGCTTTCATGTTTGCTTCCATGCGTGCTTTCTCCACCTTTAACTGTCTTTCTTGCTCGGCAAATGTCGCGCGAGCTTTGGCTGCTTCAGCTTTTGCGCAGGCAATGGTGACCGTGGAGCTGCTCACTGATCTCTTTGAACTTCTGGAGCTAGCCGAGATGTGAGATCTCGTCTCGTACAGTTCGGATTCTCTTGACGACATAATGACACTGTGAACAGGTTTGCACACTTGCAACTGTTGTGGATGGCAATGCTGCACTTTGCAGGGTTCAGTACCATGCGGTCCAGCCTGTTAGAGATTATTGACTCGCAGGGTTTGTGGAATCACAGTTCTAGTATCTAGCTTGTAAGAAGCCGTTGATTTACTGCGGTCAGGGAGTTGCAGTTCCTCGTATCTAGCTCGTAAGCAGCAGCTGTTTTACTGTTCTGTCCTCCTTATGTGTGAAGGTACAAAGCTTGACAGACAGCTAAATCTTATCCCGGCAATGAATTGACAATGGAGTAACGTCCAACTTTATCTTTATTGCAAGGATGTAAATCAGCGGTAAAACTGGGGAACAGAAAAAACTATGCGCTTACTAATGGGGTCTGACATATAGTAATGCATATACAAACACAGATGCATATCTAAACCAGAGCATGCTACCTATCTGCATAACAAGGATGGTCCCTAGATGCTAACTATAAGCTGCTATAAAGGTAAGGAAAAGGATATGCAAAATATATAAGAAAACAAATGCAAAACAGGCTGTAATGTGGCTATGTGACATACCAGTGATGCTACGGTGAGCTTAGATGTAGAGGATGTCTCAAGAGGCTTCCAAGCCATGTGCTATCCTCAGGCAGTGATGACTGTGAATGAAGAAAATGGCTGCAATGTGCAGGGATGATGATGTCACTAAGATATGGAAGCTGAAGTAGACCAAACTTGTAGTGTAAAATAACTGAAATTGTATTGCACTAGATGGTGCTGTTACACAATCAACGGAGAATTATACAGAAAACATATTAACTATGTATGAAAGTTATGCATAAATTAACAATAAACTTGCTGAAGGCATGACAGCGATTATCCTGTGACTACGAGGAATCTGCACAAGGTCAATTAGTAGTAGGGCCAGTGCTGGGTTTGGGGCCAACCTGCGTCCGACCACCCCTGTTACAGCCTGAAAGACATTGGACCACAAGCCAATCAGTTTGGGGCAGTCCCACAGTATATGGAGAAGTGTTCCCTTCCCTCTATATCCTCTCCTACACACCTGCACTGAAAGTGGGATTTTTGGGCTAAGGTCTCATGCACAAGACCTTTGGTTTGGTCCGCATCAGAGCCGCAGTTTTTGCGGCTTGTTTGCAGACCCATTCACTTCAATGGGGCCACAAAAGATGCGGACAGCACTCCGTCTGGTGGTCCGCCCAAAAAATATAACCTGTCCTATTCGTGTCCGTTTTGATGACAAGAAAAGGCAGTTATATCAATGGCTGTCCGTGCCGTTCCGCAATTGCGGAATGCACACGGACGCCATCCGTGTTTTGCCAACGGTTGTGTGCATGTGGTCTAAGTCTCATAGGAGTGAAATACCATCTGAGTGTCGTCTTCATATACTGTAGGATTCAAAGTGTGAGGTGCGTTTTAAATGTGTTGCTGCAAATCTGTTAGCCATGCACCATTGGGTAGGATAGATGGTCTTCCTTAGTTCCGCTTCCCATGACAGGAGGGGAGACGATTTTATTAAGGAATCCTTATTTCCTAGATATGAGTATATATTGGAGATCAGCAAGCACGTACTCATTCACCCTCCAAATTGGATTTGGGGGTTGTTGGAACTGTTCAGAGATATCTACTAAAATTGCCGCACGATCCGACCAAGTTATCATCCCTATGCTAGATTCAGTAGCTGCTGAGAGGGTGACCCTATCTACCAGGATAAGGTCTATGCCTGAATAAGAGTGGTGGGAGGGGGAGAAATAGGTGTAGTCTCTTTCTGAAGCGTGATGTATACGCCATATGTCAAAAATAGAGTATTTCAACAAAGAATTTGCTAGGGAGTTGGGGGTATTTCTTGACGAGGTGGATGAATCTAGAGAAGGGTCAGGAACCATGTTGAAGTCACCGCAAGTACGGACTCTACCTTTCTGTACTGTCTGCACCTCCCAAGCAGTTTGTTTGAAAAATGTTGGGGTCTCACATTAGGAGCATACAATTCTACTAACATTTAAAGCACATTAAGAAACATACATGAATTATATACCTTCCGCCCGGGTCGATTGTAGAAGAAACCGCGGTGTGCGCCACAGAGTTTCTAATAGCTAGAAGGACACCCTGCTTTTTCTTGTTACTATGAGCCTGGAGGTCGACAGGGAAACAATGATGTCTTATTCTACCAGCATCAGTGGCAACTATATGTGTCTCTTGGGCACAGAAAATGTCACACTTGAGAGAAAGGGCCTCCTTCCACAACAGGCGGTGCTTATATGGGCTGTTTACGCCTCCAACGTTCAGGGAGCTTAGTTTTAGCACCATGACGGAGATAAGGTTGCTATGGTTGGTATGCATACATCTGCTGTGGGAGGGTTTCCATCATTTTTGGTAAGTGACAGCTTATATTTATTCCATTGGGTTGGCAAGACTCTACCATAAAGTAAGATAAAACTGTAAAAAGAATATGTCAAAGATAACATAAGAATCACAGGACTGACTACCCAAATATAAATGTGAGGCATACTCTTATGAACTTGAGGGAAAAGTTCAACCAATTAACTCAGAGAGAGATTTTACTCAACAGCTCCTTCAGTGACAGTCACTCTTGGGTTCTAGATCCCTTCAGCGGGTTTTCTTCTGTTTTCCACCATATGCCATTCACTCTCTGTTGGAAGGCGCATGGAACTCTTGGAAAGATGTAGATCATCAGCTGCGATGTTCCATGAAGCCAGTGCTGCTTTCCTCTCCACTTATCTGATCACAATCTGATCAGTTGAGGTCTGATCAGTTGAGATATCTGCGTCGTCATCGACTGGTTAAATGCTAGCAGCATTTCTTTCAATAAAGTGCCTGATGCAGGCTTATCATTTGTGGGAATGTGATTCAGCACTTCTATTAGTGGGGGGGGGACCATTTTGTGTGGTGTGTGGGTCCCAGCACTCACCCGCAGCGGAGGAGACCTGCATCCTAGGCCTTTGCTAGTAGTTTGACTAGTAGTAGGTGAGGCCTGTGCATTGCATCTCCCTTGCAGTGGGTATGATTCATCTGTGCCCTCCTGGGTCCGGTTCGACGGCTCACGTCTCGGTGTAAGGCATCAGGGGGATGTATTTGAGGACCCTGGGCTTTGCTGCTGCCGTCTGCCATTGTCCATACTGCCCGGAGAGCACGAGTCAGAGGAGGAGTTTGGGCTGGATCCCGGCACGGTCCGCATGGAGTCGCCGCCGGCGCCATCTTTGCCCCGCTCTTGTCTAAAATAGAAATCCAACTTCCCCTGAGGCTTCAGGCTTCTTTTGCCTCTGGTCATCATGAGGGGGTGATAGTGGCACCCTATGGAACTTCAGGGCTTAGGTGCACTGGGTTTGAAGGGTTTTAGCAGGTTTGAGACACTTTGCAGGAGCCGGAGCTCTGAATCAGGCCGCCCCCTCTCTCGGCTGCTTGTCCATTCCCCCCACAAGCTCACTCTTTAAAAAAATCTGTGAACTTTCACACAATTGCAAGAAAATTTAGACTAAAACCTTCAGAATCACAGGTGCATATCCATGAAGCAAATATAATAACAAAAAACAAAATGGCTGCACACCGTTATATATACAAACAATAGAGCTAAGAAATGGGGGTCATTCTAGATAAAATTGGTACAATACCGACTATAAATGAATAATGGAAGCTCTTAGCGCACATATGTGTCGGGCCCATCTACCAGGCGTCAAGGTGGCTTCCGCAGATGGGTCCCTATCACTAAATATACTGCCTCACTTTGGACTTACTTAAGCCTACAATATTCAGGGCAGTGTAGGAACCAGCTACAAACGTACTCTGCTCAGAAGTCCCAGGTAGATGGGCGTGTTCAGTCTAAAAGAGGTGCTACCCTCAATTTAGTGATAGGGACCCATCTGCGGAAGCCACCTTGACCTTGACGCCGGGTAGATGGGCCCGACACGTATGTGCGCTAAGAGCTTCCATTATTCATTTATAGTCGGTATTGTACCACTTTTATCTAGAATGACCCCCATTTCTTAGCTCTATTGTTTGTATATATAACGGTGTGCAGCCATTTAGTTTTTTGTTATTATATTTGCTTCATGGATATGCACCTGTGATTCTGAAGGTTTTAGTCTAAATTTTCTTGCAATTTATTGATGGTAGCACCTCTTTTAGACTGAACACGCCCATCTACCTGGGACTTCTGAGCAGAGTATGTTTGTAGCTGGTTCCTACACTGCCCTGAATATTGTAGGCTTAAGTAAGTCCAAAGTGAGGCAGTATATTTAGTGATAGGGACCCATCTGCAGAAGCCACCTTGACGTCTGGTAGATGGGCCCGACACGTATGTGCGCTAAGAGCTTCCATTATTCATTTATAGTCGGTATTGTACCACTTTTATCTAGAATGACCCCCATTTCTTAGCTCTATTGTTTGTATATATAACGGTGTGCAGCCATTTTGTTTTTTGTTAACTTTCACACAATGTCATTTAATAGAGAATGGTATAACTAGAAAATTTCTTAAATCACTTTATTTTAAAAATATGCCTGCAAAAAATCTATAAAGTCATGGCCACTAGGGGTCTCACTTGTGCCTAATTTGCAGTCCACTGCCTGTTGTCAGGCAAGATCCATCTCTAGTAATGGGACACAGAAGTCTGCAGATTGGAAATGGGGAGGGGGGCAGAGCTAGTGAGATTCTGAACCTGCTTTTAAACAGAAGATTATATAAGCCTCCTGTGTATCTGTAAGTGTGATTCCCTCCTCCTTACCTGTTCTTTCAGCTCCAAAGCGGAAAACAAACATAGTGGGAAGTTAGGGAAAAGACGTTAAAGCAGTACAGTGCTGGCAGATTCCATAGAAGGGAGACACCCCCTGCTTCTGAGTGAAATGTATCTAGCTGTGCAGCTGAAAAAGGGAATACTGTGTCTGAATGGGACATAAGGGAATACAGTTATAATTGTACAATGAAGCACAGCTATTATGCAAACTTAAAAAAAAACAAAAAAAAAACTAAGACCAAAGGTTTTCAATAGATAATTGTCAACAGCAAAAGTTCACCTTTTGAAATGTTGCATTCTAATGGTGCGTATTTTTTTTTACAGTGGAACAGGTCAAGATTTAATGTGGTACCAAGACATAACTATTATCTTTATATTGCTTGTGTTTTATCTAGTGTAAAATGGGAAAACAATGGGGAAAATTACATTTCCTTTTTTTTTGTTTGTTTTTTGTTTGTTTTTTTAACTTTAACCATTCAGACAGGTCACAAAATAATTTTCGCACTCCTCCATGTATAAAGACACAAAATATTTGCACTTTGCCTCAACTGCATCATTACAATAATGTCCAAGAACAAAGATTTCCACATTTTCTAGTGTGTCTCCTGACGGGATTTGTAAATGGGCACAAAGCACCCATGAATGCAATGTTTTTATTATGCTTAATAGTAAACAGTGGCCCACATTCGGAAGCTTCCCACATTAGGGTTTCTTTGCAGAACACAGCTCTGTTTTTAGCATATTTTGTGACATGGAGCTGATCATTTCAGCTTTTTCTCACTCCAGGAGGATTGGACTGACACAATGTGAGCTTGATCTTTATACTGGAAGAGTGCCATATATGCTGCAGCAATGTCAAAATCCAGATGGGCTACCTGAGAGGCTTATGCTAGCTTTACACTAGACAATTGTCGGGCCAATTATCAGAAACGAACGTTAATAGGTATGCTCGTTACCTATTATCCACTCTTACAAATGTGCCGCCAATCACCCGATATACTGTAGGAACAAAATACCCTTTCATCGGATTAATTCGTTGTTTACGCAACACATTGCAGTAGCTAATGCTCATCCCCATACAATGGAGGTGAGTGCTGCACGTAAATGTAGCTCTTACCTCCACTGACAGCATGCGGCTATCGAAAAGGAACGCTTACTTCAAATCATTGCCTCTTCCGTCGGCACATAGATCAGTGCTACATATAACATGCACCTGCTAGGTTCATTTCAATATTTTATTGCATTATGACATATAGCTGGAAATAATAAATCTACTCGTCATGTTTTAATGGAACCTCTAATTACAGGATATTACTTTTCACTGTAGCATTCCAACTTGCTGGCATTGTATTCGGTTGAAATATTGATTTGGCAGCTAGATCTTATTTTAATATTTTAGGGCTGGCCCGGTACATTGTGTTTTGCAGGTCGTGGAAAGAGTGGACCGAAGGAGAGTGTTGGTTGCTGTGGAAACCAAGAGACTGTCAATCACTTTAGCAAGAATGAAAGCCATTCAGTTCGTAATTATACTTTTTACTCCCAAGAAAGTGCTTTCATATTCTCTTATAGATGAAAGACAATGTAAAGGCAATATCAGACTTAAGAAAATATAGCAGCACTCCGTAAAGCGTTTGTGCAGCTGTGCTGCTCATTGCATTCTTGTTTGTCATCTTGTGGCGATCATAGCAGTCCATCATAAAAGGGACATGATTGCAGAACTAAATAGTATGGCTCTCTCTTCATTACCGGAGCGTAAATGCTGCACCTGACAACATGCACTCAGCATGGGCCATATCCATTCTGTCATCCTTCTCTTCAGGAATGGAAAACTCTCATCTTATCCTAAATATTTCTCATAGACAAGTCAAAGATATCACACTGTGGCACAATCAATAGAAAAAGCTTACTTGACTTCCGTCAAGACACTCTTTTATGTATAGATTGTATGTATAAATATATATATATATATATATATATATATATATATATATATATATACAGTACATACAGTATATATATACTAGCAGAAGGACCCGGCTTTGCAGGGGTATATTTCATCAATTTCATTTTATGTTTCTGTGTGTCGTAAAAAGGTATCAACAGTTTCCCCCATAACAGTGACCTCTACAGTACCCGCCCCTTTAACAATGACCTCCACAGTGCCTGCCCCTATAACAGTGATCTGCACAGTGCCCGCCCCTTTAACAGTGACCTCCACAGTGTCTGCCCCTTTAACAGTGACCTCCACAGTGCCCGCCCTTTTAAAAGTGACGGCATCTTTAACAGTGACCTGCACGGTGCCTGCCCCTTTAACAATGACCTCCACAGTGCCCACCCCTTTAACAGTTACCTCCACAGTGCCCACCCCTTTAACAGTGACCTTCACAGTGCCCGTCCCTTTAACATTGACCACCCCTTTAACAGTGACCTTCACAGTGCCCACCCCTTTAACAGTGACTTCCACAGCGTCTGACCTTTTAACAGTGACCTCCAATGTGCCCACCCCTTTAACAATGACTACCCATTTAACAGTGACCTTCATTGTGGCTGCCCCTTTAACAGTAACCTCCACAGTACCCTCCCCTTTAACATTGACCTCCACAGTGCCTGCCCCTTTAACAGTGACCTCCACAGCGCCCGCCCCTTTAACAGTGACGGCATCTTTAGCAGTGACCTGCACAGTGCCTCCCCCTTTAACAATGACCTCCACAGTGCCCGCCCCTTTAACAGTGACCTCCACAGTGCCCTTCATATTGGCTGCCCTTTAACAGTGACCTCCACGGTGACCTTCTTAGTGGCTGCCCTTTAAAAGTGACCTTCACAGCGCCCGCCCCTTTAACAGTGACTTCCACAGTGCCTAACCCTTTAACAGTAACCTCCAATGTGCCCACCCCTTTAACATTGACCACCCCTTTAACAGTGACCTTCATAGTGGCCACCCCTTTAACAGTGACTCCATTGCCCATTCCCTTAATAGTGACCACCCCTTTAACAGTGACCTCCACAGTGTCTGCCCCTTTAATAGTGATCTCCACAGTGCTCGCCCCTTTAATAGTGACCTCCACAGTGCTCGCCCCTTTAATAGTGACCTACACAGTGCCCGCCCCTTTAACAGTGACCTCCACAGTTCCCCCCCTTTACAATGACCTCCACAGTGCCCACCCCTTTTACATTGACCTTCATAGTGGCCGCCAATTTAACAGAGACCTCTAAAGTGCCCGCCCCTTTAACAGTGACTTCCACAGTGCCCGCCCCTTTTAAAGTGACCTCCACAGTGCCCGCCCCTTTAACATTGACCACCACAGTGCCTGCCCCTTTAACAGTGACCTCCACAGTACCTGCCCCTTTAACAGTGACCTCCACAGTGGCCACTCCATTAACATTGACCACCCCTTTAACAGTGACCTCCACAGTGCCCGCCCCTTTAACATTGACCACCCCTTTAACAGTGATCTTCATAGTGACCGCCCCTTTAACAGTGACTTCCACAGTGCTCGCCCCTTTAATAGTGATCTCCACAGTGCTCGCCCCTTTAATAGTGACCTCCACAGTGCTCGCCCCTTTAATAGTGACCTACACAGTGCCCGCCCCTTTAACAGTGACCTCCACAGTTCCCCCCCTTTACAATGACCTCCACAGTGCCCACCCCTTTTACATTGACCTTCATAGTGGCCGCCAATTTAACAGAGACCTCTAAAGTGCCCGCCCCTTTAACAGTGACTTCCACAGTGCCCGCCCCTTTTAAAGTGACCTCCACAGTGCCCGCCCCTTTAACATTGACCACCACAGTGCCTGCCCCTTTAACAGTGACCTCCACAGTACCTGCCCCTTTAACAGTGACCTCCACAGTGGCCACTCCATTAACATTGACCACCCCTTTAACAGTGACCTCCACAGTGCCCGCCCCTTTAACATTGACCACCCCTTTAACAGTGATCTTCATAGTGACCGCCCCTTTAACAGTGACTTCCACAGTGCCTGCCCCTTTAACAGTGACCTCTATAGTTCCCGCCCCTTTAACATTGACCACCCCTTTAACAGTGACCTTCATAGTGGCTGCCTCTTTAACAGTGACCTCCACAGCCCCTCACCCCTTAACACTGACCACCCACAGAGCCCCACCTCCTTAAAATGGGACCTCCACATTAGACCACCCCCTTAACTTTGACCGTCAAAGCAGCCTGCCCCTTTAACAGTGAGTTCCACAGCACCCCACTCCCTTGACAGTGACCTACACAGGGGCCTTCCCCCTTAACAGTGACCTCTGCAGCACCCGACCTTTAACACTGACCATAGGATACAGTCCCCTTAACTGTGCCCTCCACCATTCCCAGCCCCCTTACAGAGACCTACACAGTGACTGCCTCTTTAACATTGACTGCCACAGTACCCCGCTCCCTTAACAGTGACATGACACTACTCACAGTACCCTGCTGTCCCTTTAATAGTGGCCTCCACAGTCCCCTCCTCCCTTAAGTGACCGCCACAATGCCCGTCCATTTAACAGTGAAATCCACAGAGCTCCGTTCCCTTAAAATGTGACCTCCACAAAAACTCGCCCCTTTAACAGTGACCTCTACAGCCCCCGCTCCTTAAAACTGACCTCCATAGCGGACTGTCCCCTTAAGTATGACCTCCACCATTCCCTGCCCCCTTAACAGGGACCTCCACAGCGCCTGCCCCTTTAACAGTGACCTGGACAGCATCGCACCCCTTTATTAGTGACCTCCACTGTACCCCACCCCATCTCTAGTGATTTCCACAACCCCCCTTAACAGTGGCCTCTACAGCAATCTGCCACTTAAAGGGCTTCTGTCACCCCCCAAAACTAATTTTTCATTTTTGGGCATACTGTATTAAAATCCTTTTTGTACGACTATTCAATATATAGTGCTCTTACCTTGTTATGTGGCTTCGTTTCATTAAAAATAGAGCTTTTAAAATATGCAAATTACTTCACTACTAGCAAGTAGGGTGTCTACTTGCTGATAGCCGCCGCATCCTCCTTTAAAATAAACGCCCCCTCCTCCTGTTGATTGACAGGGCCAGCGAGCGCTCTCCTCCTCCAGCTGGCCCTGTCAGCATTTCAAATCCCGCGCCTGCGCCTTACGTGTCTTCATTCGGCGCAGGCACTCTGAGAGAAGGAGGCTCGCTTCCTCAGCACTCCCTCAGTGCGCCTGCGCCGATGACGTCACCTCTAAACCCGAAAGAGAAGACGTCATCGGTGAAGGCGCACTGAGGGAGTGCTGAGGAAGCGAGCGTCCTTCTCTCAGAGCGCCTGCGCCAAATGAAGACACGTAAGGCGCAAGCGCGGGATTTGAATTGCAGACAGGGCCAGCCGGAGGAGGATAGTGCTTGTTGGCCCTGTCAATCAACTGGACATCCCTTTGGGATAATTTGGGACTCAGCCGCAACAAGCACCCTAAGCACCCCTAACATCAAGGGCACCTCAACCACCACCTTGGCTGATGCTTCCTACCACAGAGCGTGCCCCGGAGGATTTCGTGCTGTCCACCTCTGTGCTGCCAGCCCAGGGAGGCTTTCTGCTAACCGTGAGTAAACTGATGAACTGTGTGTTATATGATTTGGCCCCTCATCGGTCCACCGTGCACCTCACGTGTTGCCCCTGCGACTGGCTGGCTGCATAACTTTTTATTGGCGTCATGAACAGGATATTAACCCTTGTGCCATATTTGAGAGACTGTCGCATGTGAATAAGCCCCTTTATCTGATTGAGAGACTTTTGCTTATTGTGCGCTGTTTTGGGGTCCTGAACTGTTCAAACTGATTGCAAAGTATATGGAGGTGCTATACTAGTCCACAGCATCAAAATCGCAGTGTCAAAAGTGAGAAAATTCAACATTTGTGTTATAGTGAATAGACTGTTACTGTTCAACTAATATGGCCGCCGGAGCTCCGATTTGATAAATAACACTGCGCCATCACTGTGTGCAAGTTGGCGACACCCCCTGCAGAGCGGGAAAACCAGTGTGCCGCCCCTTTATGCAAAGTTGTCCGGTTAAAGCCCATCCTACCTGTACTGTGTGGGTTCTGAGAGGCGGGCTCTGTATGCGAGTGCAGCGCCGCCTCCTCTGCCTGTGGCCACATCAAAGGAAGACGCCGCGCACGGGAGGATGGTGTGACGTGCGTGCATCCCTAAAGGTATTGCGAGATTTACACCGGCAAGCTGCCGGATTGCATTGTCTGTCTGCCCCTAAGAAGCTACCGCAGACTGTATTTTACTATTGCCACCTCAGAGTGAAGCACCGCTAGCCACTAACTATGCCTTATTATTTTGGGGCCCCCTGGTTCCCACGTTATTCCGGTGAAATTCACACTTTAAGGGACTTTAAAGAAAAAATGCTTGCTGTGTTCAGATTGTACCCTGTATCCCCAGAACAGCAGATGGAGATTCTTCTTGCGCAATTGAAAGGAGCTGCTCTCAGAGAAGTGAAATCCTGGCCCAGCTCAGAGGACACTGGAGCAGATATTTGAACGTCTTTACACCACCTTTGAACCCAGGACCGTGTCAGAAGTCAAGATGAGGTTCTTCAGTAAAAAACAGCAAACGGGTGAGTCACTCAGAGACTTTGCATTATCTTTACAAGAAGCCCTTAGAGCTGTTGTACAAGTAGACCCCCGTGAGGCAGAGAATCAGGACAAAACCCTGAAAGAGCAGTTTATTGAAGGTGTTGATACAGACAATTTAAAGAGCCAACTAAGAATGTTAGCCACCCAGCATCCAAGTGCTGCTTTCCTAGATTTTAAAGAGCTAGCTATCAGTATACTGGGAAAAAGTTCACCAACAGAACCAGTTGGATCCGCTGTAGTGCCAGTAATATGTCACTACCAGAGCTTTGAGACGTTCTCACAGCTCTGTTTCTCCACCCCTGTGATGATGTCACTACCAGAGCTTGGGGGAGTTCTCACTGCTCTGTTTCTCCGCCCCTGGGATGAGGTCATTACTTTCTGTTTCCTTCCTCCCAGCTGTTCCTCCTATGTTTGATTTCTCTGCCTTTAAATCACCCCTCATCCCTTGTAGAGTGTGGATTATATTTCTCATTTGAGTTGTAGCTCTTGCTTGAGTATCTTCACTTGTAAGCTATCATTTCACTGGACCTGTGTTCTGCTGCAGCAAGTACTCCGGATATTGCCACCTGTCTTTGGATCCGTCTTCTCTGCTGCTGCAGCTCCTTCAGCTAAGTGTGCAGACATTGTAGTGTATCTGTTTGTTTTCTGACCGGATCCGAGGCGACCACGGTTCCCTCCATATACTGAGCAGGGCACCGGTGGCCGTGCCCCTTCCACTATTGTAGGGGTTACAGTGGTCATCAGTCTTAGGTACGCGGGCATGCCTCGTTCCACCAGAGGACCCGGGTCCCATTTTGGCGGAGGGGGTAGTTGTTTCTGCTCTATATTCTGATTTGGAGGCCGAGGTCCAGGCTGCCCAGACTGAGGCACCTGCCCGTTGTCCTTCTGGGAAGTTGTTTGTGCCTCCTGAGCTACGTCACAAACTCTTCAAGGAGCATCATGATACTGTTCTTGCTGGTCACCCCGGGAGTAGAGCCACGGTAGATCTCATTGCTCGGAGATTTTGGTGGCCGGCTCTTCGTAAGTCGGTGGAGGGTTTTGTGGCTGCTTGTGAGACGTGCGCTCGCGCTAAGGTCCCTCGTTCACGGCCTTCAGGTTCCCTTCTCCCGTTACCCATACCGTCTCGT
Organism: Bufo bufo; assembly: GCF_905171765.1. Taxonomy (NCBI): domain Eukaryota; kingdom Metazoa; phylum Chordata; class Amphibia; order Anura; family Bufonidae; genus Bufo; species Bufo bufo. The sequence continues at coordinate 80,031,192 of NC_053394.1, read as the reverse complement.
CCTTGGACACACCTGTCCATGGACTTTATCACGGATCTTCCTCGTTCCTCAGGGAAGTCGATGATCCTGGTGGTGGTGGACCGTTTTAGCAAGATGGCTCATTTCGTACCTTTCCCTGGTTTACCCAATGCTAAAACGTTGGCGCAAGCTTTTGTCGACCATATTGTTAAATTGCATGGCATTCCCTCTGATATTGTTTCCGATAGAGGCACGCAGTTTGTGTCCAGATTCTGGAAGGCTTTCTGTTCTCGCCTGGGGGTTCGGCTGTCCTTCTCTTCTGCTTTTCACCCGCAGTCGAATGGTCAGACTGAGCGCCTCAATCAGAATCTGGAGACATATTTGCGCTGTTTTGTGGCAGAGAACCAGGAGGATTGGTGTTCATTTCTCCCTCTTGCTGAGTTTGCTCTGAACAACAGTCGTCAGGAATCTTCTGATAAGTCACCATTCTTTGGTGCATATGGGTTCCATCCACAGTTTGGGACATTCTCGGGAGGGGCTCCTTCTGGTTTACCTGAGGAGGAGAGATTTTCCTCGTCTTTGTCTACCATTTGGCAAAAGATTCAGAGTAATCTTAGAAAGATGAGTGAGAAGTATAAGCGTGTGGCTGATAAGAGACGTGTGCCTGGTCCGGACCTGAATGTGGGTGATCTGGTGTGGTTGTCTACAAGAAATATTAAACTGAAGGTTCCCTCCTGGAAATTGGGTCCCAAGTTTATTGGGCCTTATAAAATCTTGTCAGTCATCAATCCTGTTGCCTTCCGTCTTGATCTTCCACGGGTTTGGAAGATACATAATGTATTTCACAGATCTCTCTTAAAACCATATGTCCAGCCCACGGTACCCTCCTCTTTGCCTCCTCCTCCGATTTTGGTTGATGGCAATCTGGAGTTTGAGGTTTCCAGAATTGTGGACTCTCGCATTGTCCGCACTTCTCTTCAGTACCTCGTTCATTGGAAGGGTTATGGTCCTGAGGAGAGGATGTGGGTTCCGGTGTCGGACATTAAAGCCACTCGCCTCATCAGGGCATTTCATAGGGCTCATCCTGAGATGGTGGGTCCTGGGTGTCCGGAGTCCACCCGTAGAGGGGGGGGTACTGTCACTACCAGAGCTTTGAGACGTTCTCACAGCTCTGTTTCTCCACCCCTGTAATGATGTCACTACCAGAGCTTGGGGGAGTTCTCACTGCTCTGTTTCTCCGCCCCTGGGATGAGGTCATTACTTTCTGTTTCCTTCCTCCCAGCTGTTCCTCCTATGTTTGATTTCTCTGCCTTTAAATCACCCCTCCTCCTTTGTAGAGTGTGGATTATATTTCTCATTTGAGTTGTAGCTCTTGCTTGAGTATCTTCACTTGTAAGCTATCATTTCACTGGACCTGTGTTCTGCTGCAGCAAGTACTCTGGATATTGCCACCTGTCTTTGGATCCGTCTTCTCTGCTGCTGCAGCTCCTTCAGCTAAGTGTGCAGACATTGTAGTGTATCTGTTTGTTTTCTGACCGGATCCGAGGCGACCACGGTTCCCTCCATATACTGAGCAGGGCACCGGTGGCCGTGCCCCTTCCACTATTGTAGGGGTTACAGTGGTCATCAGTCTTAGGTACGCTGGGATGCCTCGTTCCACCATTAGGATCCGTGTATGTGCTTAGCAGCATAGGGAGAGCTTTGAGGGTCTGACAGGGGTCCCCCTTTATCCTCCCTAGTTTGGGTCCGGTCAGTGGCTCTATTTTCTGTGTATGCTCTAGTTGCTCACATACAGCCGTGACATAATACAGCAGGTCACCCCTGTCAAACCTTTACCTGTCGTCAGTCAGGCAATTCAAGCCCGAATTCCTGACGCAGTTGCTGCCCTTACTGAGCAAGTCCAATTCCTGACTAAAAGTCTGGAGAAAGTTCATAAAAAATTGCAACAATGGGAAAAGCCACTATTGCTTGAGGATGAGACACCTATATCCAGAAGGCTCTTCTCTCCTGATTATAAAGAGACTTATTCCAGAAATTCAGGCGGACGCCCACCTGACCGCACTAGTACCCCCAGGCGGCCTATCTGTACCTACTGTCACAAACCAGGTCATACAGAAGCCACCTGCTGGCAGTTAAACGGGCAACCCCTGAGGTCAGGGACCCCCCCTCGGGAGGTAGATCAATAGGTCCAGAAGATCCTTATTGGATGCCAAGATATGTAGGATCCCGTCCAGAAGTGACCCCTCCAGATAAATGGAGTTCCTTTTGTTGCCCTAGTTGACACAAGATCCCAAGTTACTACCATACAACAAACAGCATTTGAGAAATACTGGGACCAAAATCAGCTTACCCAGCCACCAGAATCATGGCTGAGTCTCATAGCCAGCAACGGCAAACCTGTACCAATACTGGGTTACTGGGAACCTACCATTCAAATAGGAAGAACCATCCTAACCCAACAAGGCATCATTGTAGTGTAAGTAGAAGAAAACAATAACAACCCTTCTATAGTCCTAGGCATGAATGTCCTTAGGAATTGCTATGTTGAAATGTTGGAAGCTTTACACCAGTCAGTGCCTACTGCTTCTTTTGCTTCTAAGAAGGTAATCCAACAAACTATCCGTGTGCTGAGTGCGCAACAGAAATTTGCCAATGAAAGAGGAGAAATTTGCTGTGTCCGCATCCGGGACAATCAACCAGTGATTCTCAAGCCCAACACTGAATCTCTCCTATGGTGCCGAGCTGTAGTCGGAATTCAAGGTCAAGACTACCAAGCCTTGGTGGAACCAGTTGTTTTGGAAGACTATCCTTTAGTCAGAGCTGCAAGGAGCCTAGTAACCGTCACTGAAGGTAAAGTGCCTATTCGTCTCCTTAACCTGAGTGATCACAATGTAACATTAACCAAGTACCGTCCCATTGCACAGTTGATCCAAATCACCTTTCAAGTCGTCATCAGTGTGACTACAGATTTAAAGAAACAACCCCCTCAGGGCCAAAACTTAAACACCCCCTGGTGGAAAGAACTTAATGTGGGAGATGCCTCCACGCTAGAGTTGAGCGAACACCTGGATGTTCGGGTTCGAGAAGTTCGGCCGAACTTCCCGGAAATGTTCGGGTTCGGGATCCGAACCCGACCCGAACTTCAACCCGAACCCCATTGAAGTCAATGGGGACCCGAACTTTTGGGCACTAAAAAGGCTGTAAAACAGCCCAGGAAAGAGCTAGAGGGCTGCAAAAGGCAGCAACATGTAGGTAAATCCCCTGCAAACAAATGTGGATAGGGAAATGAATTTTAAAAAAAAATTAAAAAATAAAAATGACCCAATATCAATTGGACAGAGGTCCCATAGCAGAGAATCTGGCTTCACATCAGCAGAGAATCAGTCTCTTCATGCCATAGCAAAGAATCTGGCTTCATGTCAGCACAGAATCAGTCTCTTCATGCCATAGCAGAGAATCTGGCTTCATGTCAGCACAGAATCAGTCTTCATGTCATAGCAGAGAATCAGGCTTCACGTCACCCAACACTGGAACAGGCCACTGTCACACATTTAGGCCCCGGCACCCAGACAGAGGAGAGCGGTCCCGTAACAGAGAATCTGGCCTTATGTCAGCGCAGAATCTGTCTTCATGTCATAGCAGAGAATCAGGCTTCACGTCACCCACCACTGGAACAGGCCACTGTCACATATTTAGGCCCAGGCACCCAGGCAGAGGAGAGAGGTCGCGTAACAGAGAATCTGGCTTCATGTCAGCACAGAATAAGTCTTCATGTCATAGCAGAGAATCAGGCATCACGTCACCCACCACTGGAACAGGCCACTGTCACATATTTAGGCCCAGGCACCCAGGCAGAGGAGAGAGGTCGCGTAAAAGAGAATCTGGCTTCATGTCAGCACAGAATAAGTCTTCATGTCATAGCAGAGAATCAGGCATCACGTCACCCACCACTGGAACAGGCCACTGTCACACATTTAGGCCCAGGCACCCAGACAGAGGAGAGAGGTCCCGTAACAGAGAATCTGGCCTTATGTCAGCACAGAATCTGTCTTCATGTCATAGCAGAGAATCAGGCATCACGTCACCCACCACTGGAACAGGCCACTGTCACATATTTAGGCCCAGGCACCCAGGCAGAGGAGAGAGGTCGCGTAACAGAGAATCTGGCTTCATGTCAGCACAGAATAAGTCTTCATGTCATAGCAGAGAATCAGGCATCACGTCACCCACCACTGGAACAGGCCACTGTCACATATTTAGGCCCAGGCACCCAGGCAGAGGAGAGAGGTCGCGTAAAAGAGAATCTGGCTTCATGTCAGCACAGAATAAGTCTTCATGTCATAGCAGAGAATCAGGCATCACGTCACCCACCACTGGAACAGGCCACTGTCACACATTTAGGCCCCGGCACCCAGACAGAGGAGAGAGGTCCCGTAACAGAGAATCTGGCCTTATGTCAGCGCAGAATCAGTCTTCATGTCATAGCAGAGAATCAGGCTTCACGTCACCCACCACTGGAACAGGCCACTGTCACACATTTAGGCCCAGGCACCCAGGCAGAGGAGAGAGGTCCCGTAACAGAGAATCTGGCCTTATGTCAGCACAGAATCTGTCTTCATGTCATAGCAGAGAATCAGGCATCACGTCACCCACCACTGGAACAGGCCACTGTCACACATTTAGGCCCAGGCACCCAGGCAGAGGAGAGAGGTCCCTTAACAGAGAATCTGGCCTTATGTCAGCGCAGAATCAGTCTTCATGTCATAGCAGAGAATCAGGCTTCATGTCACCCACCACTGGAACAGGCCACTGTCACACATTTAGGCCCAGGCACCCAGGCAGAGGAGAGAGGTCCCGTAACAGAGAATCTGGCCTTATGTCAGCACAGAATCTGTCTTCATGTCATAGCAGAGAATCAGGCATCACGTCACCCACCACTGGAACAGGCCACTGTCACACATTTAGGCCCCGGCACCCAGACAGAGGAGAGAGGTCCCGTAACAGAGAATCTGGCCTTATGTCAGCACAGAATCTGTCTTCATGTCATAGCAGAGAATCAGGCATCACGTCACCCACCACTGGAACAGGCCACTGTCACACATTTAGGCCCAGGCACCCAGGCAGAGGAGAGAGGTCCCTTAACAGAGAATCTGGCCTTATGTCAGCGCAGAATCAGTCTTCATGTCATAGCAGAGAATCAGGCTTCATGTCACCCACCACTGGAACAGGCCACTGTCACACATTTAGGCCCAGGCACCCAGGCAGAGGAGAGAGGTCCCGTAACAGAGAATCTGGCCTTATGTCAGCACAGAATCTGTCTTCATGTCATAGCAGAGAATCAGGCATCACGTCACCCACCACTGGAACAGGCCACTGTCACACATTTAGGCCCCGGCACCCAGACAGAGGAGAGAGGTCCCGTAACAGAGAATCTGGCCTTATGTCAGCACAGAATCTGTCTTCATGTCATAGCAGAGAATCAGGCATCACGTCACCCACCACTGGAACAGGCCACTGTCACACATTTAGGCCCCGGCACCCAGACAGAGGAGAGAGGTCCTGTAACAGAGAATCTGGCCTTATGTCAGCACAGAATCTGTCTTCATGTCATAGCAGAGAATCAGGCATCACGTCACCCACCACTGGAACAGGCCACTGTCACACATTTAGGCCCAGGCACCCAGGCAGAGGAGAGAGGTCCCGTAACAGAGAATCTGGCCTTATGTCAGCACAGAATCAGTCTTCATGTCATAGCAGAGAATCAGGCTTCACGTCACCCACCACTGGAACAGGCCACTGTGACACATTTAGGCCCAGGCACCCAGGCAGAGGAGAGAGGTCCCGTAACAGAGAATCTGGCCTTATGTCAGCACAGAATCTGTCTTCATGTCATAGCAGAGAATCAGGCATCACGTCACCCACCACTGGAACAGGCCACTGTCACATATTTAGGCCCAGGCACCAAGTCAGTGGTGTAGTACAGTCGATATGAACCACATGAAGTTTCACCAAATATCCAGTCTGCAGGTTTGCAATAGGGTCATACCAATATGCAGGAGCTGCAGCAATGATCACTTGTTAAATATAGTTCCATATATTCATAAGCTGTTAGCAGAGAGTCAGGACATGCTAAATAAACCTCTTCAAATGTGCTATTAGATAACTGAGGAAAGTTTTAACAGACAGAGTCTTTACAGTGGACTCTTCCAGAAAGCACCCTGTGTATTCTGCTACTTGGTTTGGTCTCCTCAGTGCAGACATTTACTGTGAAGGAGGTAGGATCTCTGTCTAAGTTCTCTAAAGCTAAAGTTCATTTATCTATTGTAAAAAGTTATAATATATACCCATAATAGTTCTGTAGAATGTAAAGAGGTGACTATGTTTTTTAGCAGCCTTTAAACCCTGCAGCACATGCTAGGCTGAGTAGATGATGTACAGTTAGAGAGCCATGTGTTCTTCCTAAAATGGCTGCAAGACATGCTGTATTCCAGGTCACCCTGCTGCAATATCTTTGTAAATGATTTTCTCTTGTTCATTTTTCTGTATGCTTTGTTATATCCTGTAACATGTATGTGGGAATGTAATATAATGACTGCCTGTTATGATATAGGTGGGCTGGTGACCTGGCTGTATACCACATAGTGGCAGTGTTTCCCTGTTGTATTACAGGCTCCAGCCAAGTGCACTCCACCTCAATAAAGCTTTAAACCACAGAAGACCTGAGTGTCGTCCCTTAGAGTCCACTTAGAGTTTATGCCTGGAGGAGCTGGTGACCGAGTGAGTGTGAAAGCTGGAGGTGTCGCAGATGGTGCAAGGAAAAGAGGGTTACATTTGGTGCCGTGACTCGGATGTCATCATTCTGCTCAAAGTGACCAGTGAAGATACCTAAAGTCACCAGTGTGCGAGTTCTGAGGTGATTGTGCCACGACGGAGCTGCTAGGCGGCAGATTGACCTTATTAGCGGTTTATATCCTCTCAGGAATAGAAGATGAGTGGACGAGCCAGAGCCCGCGGAAGAGCACGTGCCAGGGGGCAGCCCAGCCAAGGACAGCCTGGACAGGAGCAAGAGGCTCAAGAACCTAGACGCATTGAAAGACCCCAACAGCCACCAGCCGAGCCTTTGCTTGTGGGAAGTGGGCGCCAGAGAGGCCCGCCAGTAGTGGAGAGACCTCCGACTGATGTTCTGCAGCTTTCAGCTGGAATTCAGGACATATCCCTCGGAGAACGGGGTGGCCGCAGGCGTGACTTCCATGACCTTGGAGTGAACACCCGGCAGACCATTGAATAGAAATGTGAGACCTGTTTTTTTTTTGCACTGTGTGACAGGTTAAGGTTTAATCACAGAATCAGACTTCTATCTGCACGGTAGCGTGTGTCTTAGGTTTTTCTGAATGACACTATCAGTACCTTCAATGTAAGATATCCTTTTTGGGATAGATTTCAAGTAGGCCTCCAATACCAGAAACTAGTTATTTTGAGAATGGCAAATTTGGGAATAGTTTTTCAACCCAGAAAAAAAAGTGTGCTTTTACGGTCACTACAAATAACTTGACCAGCTAAAACAGTACAGATTTGCTTGAATAGAAATGTGAGACCTGTTTTTTTTTGCACTGTGTGACAGGTTAAGGTTTAATCTCAGAATCAGACTTCTATCTGCACGGTAGCGTGTGTCTTAGGTTTTTCTGAATGACACTATCAGTACCTTCAATGTAAGATAGCCTTTTTGGGATAGATTTCAAGTAGGCCTCAAATACCAGAAACTAGGTTTTTTGAGAATCGCAAATTTGGGAATAGTTTTTCAACCCAGAAAAAAAAAGGGCTTTTACGGTCGCTACAAATAACTTGACCAGCTAAAACAGTACAGATTTGGTTGAATAGAAATGTCAGGTCTATTTTTTAGGCGCTGGGTGACAGGCTCAACTTGCCCCTGATGTAGTATATGGCCAAAAAATAACCACACTGTTGATGATTAAATGCACTTGGGTGACACAGGCTCAGCCTGCACCAGATGTAGTATATGGCCAAAAAATAATCAGACTGTTGATGGTTAAATGCACTTCGGTGACACAGGCTCAGCCTGCAGCTGATGTAGAATATGGCCAAAAAATAAGCAGACTGTTGATGGTTAAATGCACTTGGGTGACACAGGCTCAGCCTGCACCAGATGTAGTATATGGCCAAAAAATAACCACACTGTTGATGGTTAAATGCACTTGGGTGACACAGGCTCAGCCTGCAGCTGATGTAGTATATGGCCAAAAAATAACCAGACTGTTGATGGTTAAATGCACTTCGGTGACACAGGCTCAGCCTGCAGCTGATGTAGGATATAGCACAAAATAACCACACTATTGATGGTTAAATACACTTGGTGATAGCTTGTGCTGGCGCACCACAAGTCACAAAATGGCCGCCGATCACCCCAGAAAAAAAGTGATCTAAAAACGCTCTGGGCAGCCTCAAAAAAGTGAGCAAGTCAATACTAGCACTTCAATGATCCACAGCTGCAGATCGATCACAGAATGAAGTCTTTTGGAGGAGTTAATCACTGCCTAATCTCGCCCTAACGTCGCAGCTGCAACCTCTCCCTATGCTTCAATCAGCAGAGTGACGTGCAGCGCAACGTGACCCAAGCTTATATAGAGGCTGGGTCACATGCTGCACTGGCCAATCACAGCCATGCCAATAGTAGGCAAGGCTGTGATGGCCTCTTGGGGCAAGTAGTATGACGCTTGTTGATTGGCTGCTTTGCAGCCTTTCAAAAAGCGCCAAGAAAGCGCCGAACACCGAACCCGAACACGGACTTTTACGAAAATGTTCGGGTCCGTGTCACGGACACCCCAAAATTCAGTACGAACCCGAACTATACAGTTCGGGTTCGCTCATCCCTACTCCACGCCAGAACATCAAATAGAAGGAGTATTGCAAGTCGTGAAAGAACATCACCGTGCCTTCAGTAAACATTCTACAGACTATGGAGAAGTAGACATCATAAAACATTCCATTCCTACAGGTTCACACCCACCGATCAAGGAAAGGTATCGGCCTATACCACCTACTATGTACCAATCCGTCAAACAAATGATTCAAGAGATTAAAGACTCAAACATCATCAAAGACAGCCCATGGGCTGCACCACTAGTCCTAGTCCGAAAAAAAGATGGCAACATCAGATTCTCTGTGGACTACAGAAAAATCAACCAAATTACCCACAAAGATGCTTACTCTTTGCCACGCATAGAGGAATCCTTAACATCTTTAGGATCTTCAGCCTACTTCTCTACTCTTGATTTAACCAGTGGATACTGGCAAGTACCAATGGCACCAGAAGATCGTGAGAAGACTGCGTTCACCACCCCTACGGGCCTATTTGATTTCAATTTTTTGCCCTTTGGACTTTGCAATGCGCCTGGAACTTTTCAGAGACTCCTGGAGCGTTGTCTGGGCCACAAAAATTTCGAAACCGTCCTGCTGTACTTAGATGACGTCATCATCTATTCCAAATCTTATGAAGACCATTTGAAACATCTGGCCAAAGTTTTCAAGTTCTTATTAAGCATGGACTTAAAGTTAAACCATCCAAGTGTCATCTACTGAAGCCAGAAGTTAAATACTTAGGGCATATCGTCAGCTCTGAAGGTGTTAAACCGGATCCAGAGAAGATAGCCGCAGTCCGTAATTGGCCTACTCCCACTACGATGAAGGAGGTAAGAATTTTCCTTAGCTTCGCAGGATATTACAGACGTTTCATTCCTCACTTTGCCCAAATTGCAGAGCCAATCTTGGAACTTTTGAGAGGGCATCCTAAAAGATACCAGTAGACTCCCATACCAGTGGAATGGAACACTGAAAGAGAAATTGCCTTCCAGCTCCTGAAGAAGAAATTAACAGAACCACCAATCTTAGGTTATCCGGATTATCAACAGCCATTTCATCTTTACACAGACACAAGTAAGAAAGGCCTGGGAGCTGTTTTGTCACAAGTACAAGAAGGTAAAGAAAGAGTCATTTCCTACGCTAGTAGATCTCTTAGAGGTAGTGAAAAGAACGACCAAAACTACAGTTCCTTCAAGTTGGAATTCCTCGCACTCGTGTGGGCTGTTACAGAAAAATTTAAAGACTACCTTGCCGCAACACCCTTTGTGGCCTTCACTGATAACAATCCACTAGCACATCTTAACACCGCCAAGTTAGGAGCGTTGGAGCAAAGATGGGCCTCACGCCTTGCTAACTATAATTTTACTGTAAAGTACAGAACAGGAAAAGCCAACGAAAATGCGGATGCATTATCTCGTCTGCCAACCAAGGAAAACCCTACTTCACAAGAAGATATTTGGGAAGAAGTGGAAATGCCATCCTTCTACAAAAACTTAGCCCATCAAGACATCATCTCTGTTAAAGGGAAAAAGGTTTTCAACTCTCAACAGCAAGTGGATACAAAATCTCATGTAGACAACGAAAGATGGATCAAATTACACAATGAAAGCAGAGTGTTAGGAGGATTACAAGATTTCTTCACCAGTGGAAGAACCCCAGAAAGAATTTGCAGAAAGAATGCAGACTTAGAGTTGTCCAAATTATGGAGACATAGAAGACACCTCTTTCTACAAAAAGGCCTACTACTAAGAAGAACTCTAGACATGGTTACATGGGATCGTCTATACCAAATCCTAATACCACGCTGTGATGCAAGAATCATTCTTGAGATGTATCATGATCAATCAGGACACTTTGGCATGCAGAAAACAGAAGCCACCATCCGTAGAAGATTTTATTGGATCGGAATGAGAGGAGATATTGAGAAGTGGTGTCGAGAATGTTCCACCTGTGCTGTTGGAAAAGGTGAGAAACATGACCAAAGAGCTCCCTTACATTCCATTGTGAGCAAAACACCATTAGAAATAGTAGCAATTGACCATGTGAAATTGGAACCAAGTAGCTCAGGTTATACCTATGCTATGACCATCATTGACCACTACACAAAGTTTGTTGTAGCTGTGCCTGTAAAAGACTTGACCGCAAGACCAAATGCAGATGCTTTCTGGAAACATTTCTTGTTACCATATGGATGTCCAGAGAGAATCCTCACAGATCAAGGATCTGCCTTCGAATCACAACTTTTCAAGGAACTATGTACTTTTCACAATTGTCAACAAATCAGGACCATAGCATATCATCCCTAAAGGAATGGACTTTGTGAGAAGATGAACCAAACTCTTATTGCCATGTTAAGAGCAGTCCCACCTGCTTCAAGAAATGATTGGCCTACTTTATTGCCTCAGCTGATGTATACCTACAACAACACTGTCCATTGTTCTACTGGGTATACACCCTACTACCTTATGTTTGGCCGACAAGGTACATTATCTGCTGACCACACTTTGGGCGTACAAGTGCCTGATGCAATCAACCCCCTACCAAAGACTGATTGGGTGGCTGAACACCAAAGGCGTTTGATTGACGCACAAGAGATTGTTCAACAACGTATGGGACATGGCCAAGAAAAACAACAGAAAGACTACAACCAATCTGCCAAAGCAGAACCACTCAAAATTGGGGATCGTGTCTGGTTAAAAAATAATCATAGAACCAGCAAACTTGATAGCAAATGGAAGAGAGAACTTTACACAATTTCTGCTATTCTAAATCCAGAAACTGACACATATGAGATTACCCAAGAGGATAAATCCCGAGTAGTACACAGAAATCATCTGAAATTGTGCCTTAGAGAGGACACCTCAGTAGAAACTTCTCAAGAAGAAGCTGTTTCAGAGGAAATTAAACCCATTGAGCCAGAGCTGGAAAAACCAACTGAGCCAGAGGAAACAATACAGTCCTTGGGAAAAACACTGCTAGCTTCTGATCCTTTGCAATGGTTCTTAACCCCATGGCTCAACATTCTAGTGCCTGCTAAAACTAATACCCCAATACTCCAACCAGAAACTGAAGTTATAACAACTCAGGAAACGTCAAGTTCCCCGGAAGCAAGGTCTGAGGAATCACAGCCACTTCGGTGATCTGAAAGGAGTACCAGAGGACAACCACCAGTTCGTTATGGAGATTTCCTGCTCCAGCAGGCGAGAAGACAACTTCCAGCGCTGCCAGTCCAACATTGAGGACACCCTTAACTTGTAGTTAAGTGCTACAGACTCAGAAAAAGGACTAATATTCTGTTGTCATGTTCTATTTGCCTTAAAGGACTTTTTAAGGGACCATTTGTCTGTTTTGCAACGTTCAAGTCCGCAACCCGGAGATAGACTTTCACGTACCTGAGCCTCCGTGCTATTCCATTGTTATATTTATTGTGCCCAGGGAACGGACTCATACCCTGTGAGCCTCCTGAAATATTTATTGTGTTTTCCTCATCTTTATGGACTATTTTAGTTGCCAGTATAACAGTAGTAGTTAAAGAAAATAATGTGTTACCCCATTTGATGAATTTCGTTGTTGCCTGAGATATGCTTGCCTAACCCGTTTTATTCATAGGTACAAGAAGTACAAAGAATGTGAGTTATGGCATTAGTTCCCTATGCATGCATGCTTCTCCCTTTTTATATCTTTCAGGATGATACAACATCGAGTCAAGAATGTGTCGAGGTCGACTAACATTTTACCATGGGGGTATGCAGCGTCCCACTACGTGTGTGTGGGCACTGCTTAAAAGTATTTTTTGATCCTAACAATTGCATTGTACAGTATGGTATAACTTTGCATTATGTATCTGCAAAATCCCTGTTAACAGGCCTATTAGGTGCAATTTGTACATCCCACCACTAGATGGGGATAAAGTTCAGATCCTATATATACCCAGGTCAGGCCTAGTGAGACAGATCAGTTCAGGTTAGTGGAGGTTGAATAGAGTGAGACCACAGGTCAGTGTGAAGATCAGAGTGAAAAGAAAAAGAAGTCTTAGTCCAGAAAGGGACAAGAGAGAAGGACACATTTTAATTCATCCAAAGGATAAAAGCCATAACCCAGGCATAAAGGACCTTTGGGATAATTTAGGTCAAGGATACCATAGCCTCCAGCCACCTCACCAGAAGTTCCACTGACGTAGAAGTAACCCACTGCTCCAAAAAACCAAGAAACCTGACAAGCCTAAAACTGTGGATTTGCAGAATTAACTCTGTACCATCTAGAGACTGCATATTTGTACTACTGCAACTAAAAGACATCCAAAGTAAAAGTTGTGAGTTGCATCTTCCCACTGTCTACCTCATTATCACTACCTATGGTTGTACCACCATTAACGGTACTGGCGTCACGACAAAAATAATCAAGAGACTCAGCCGCAACAAGCACCCTAAGCACCTCTAACATCAAGGGCACCTCAACCACCACCTTGGCTGATGCTTCCTACCACAGAGCGCGCCCCGGAGGATTTGGTGCTGTCCACCTCAACACTGTGCTGCCAGCCCAGGGAGGCTATCTGCTAACCGTGAGTAAACTGATGAACTGTGTGTTATATGATTTGGCCTCTCATCGGTCCACCGTGCACCTCACATGTTGCCCCTGCGACTGGCTGGCTGCACAGTGACCTCCACAGCGACCTGCCCCATTAACAGTAACATCTACAGTGTCCTCCCCTTTAACAGTGACCTCCATAGCGGCCGCCCCTTTATTAGAGACCTCCAGAGTACCCCGTCTTGTTAACAGTGATTTCCACAATAACCTGCCCCTTTAACAGTGACCTCTACAAAGCTCTGTTCCCTTAAAATGTAACCTCCACAATACCCAGCCCCTTAACAGTGACCTCTACATCACCCCGCCCCTTAACACCTCTATAGCGGACCTTCCTCTTAACTGTGACCTCCACAGTTCCCTGTCCCCTTAACTGAGACCTCCACAGCGCCCGCCCCTTTAACATTGACCTCCACAGCATCCCGCCCCCTTATCAGTGACCCCCACAGCAGGCTGCCCCTTTACAGTGACCTCGACAGAATCCCACCCCCTTAACAGTAACCTCCACAGCAACCCACCCTTTTAACAGTGACCTCCAAAGCGACTGCCCCTTTATTAGTGACCTCCACAGTACCCCATCTCCTTAACAATGATTTCCACAACATCCCATCCCCTTAACAGTGTCCTCTATAGAAATCTGCCCCTTAACCCTAACCTCCATAGCGGACCGCCCCCTTAACTGTGACCTCCACAGCAGCCTGCCCCTAGGGTGGCCAGAGGTCTGGTCTTAGGCCAGAAAGTCCATCTTTCAGACTCCCTGTCCTCCATCTGGCACAGGGCCTGGACAGACACAGGGAGTTCTTTTGAACAGCTCACTTTCAGACAGCAGCACTGTACTGTCTGAGTGTGAGCTGCAGGGAGAAAGTCACTCTCCTCCCACCCCTGCAGCTGACAGAAGTTGATTTTTACCTTCACTTTTTCAATCCCCATCGGCTGCAGAGTGGGCATGGCTTAGCTGGACTTGAAGGAGGGGTTTTTAAGTCCGTCTTTTGAGGGTGGCCTGAATGGCCACCCTACCTGCCCCCTCAACTGTGACCTCCACAGCACTCCGCTCCCTTAACAGTGTCATCCACAGCACCCTGCCCCTTTAAAGCTGACCTACAGCAGTGAAGAAAAATGTCTGGGTTGTTATGGAAACCTGGTGTAAAACTGTGTGTATGTGGAGACTAAGGGCCTGAGAGCTTCTATTGGCTGATAAGGAACATGTGACCGTGTGTATGGCAGTTGGGATATGAAGAGAAAGACCTGCAGGCTTCTATTGGCTAATGTAGGTCATGTGATGTGGTATATTTGCATTTTTTTGTAATATATCAGGAAAGGTACGTGCTAGAGAGCTGAGACCCGGTCTAAAACCTTCACGGACACCTGATGTACCTTTGTGCCAAATTTCGTTTTTGTAAATGCGACGGTGAGTATTCCTTTAGCGGACATACATACATACATACACACACACACACACACACACACACACACACACACTCCGCTTTATATAATATATATATATATATATATATATATATATAAATTTTGTTTTTTCAATTTAAAATTGGCCAATCCATAGTTTGACTTTTGTACAAGAAAAGATATGGATCGTACATCCACATACCATGCATTGACCTATTGCTTCTCACCATAATGTATAAATGTCTTCATGAAGCACTTAGTATTCGTCTTGACCACCACACAAACAATACTTACAGCTTCCTTCCCGTTATTGACTATAATAGCCCTCAAGCGGCACACTAATTTAGTCCGTGATGCAGGCACCCCATCACAGGTAGCAAAATAGAGTGTGAGTGAGGTAAGTACTTGTTTTTCTTTCAGGACTTCAGATGGGAGGTCAGTATAAAAAAAGGCAGCACTCCTGGGAATATTAGCATCATACTGGTGGGAGGGCATTATAAATAAAGTGGCAAAACTGCTGGGCATTATAAAAATTAAGAGGGCACACCTGGGGGGGTAGAGATGAGCGAATCGAAGTTGACAAAGTGCAATCCGATATGAATTATTGAATTTCAGGAAAAATTTGATTTGCACAAATCAGAATTTCCTCACGCTTCGCGGTAACGACTCACATTTTTTCCTAAAATGGCTGATGCATGTGACATGGAGCAAAGAAGTCTGGGAACGAGGGATCACCCACAATGCCATGCATGCAGCCAATCAGCAGCCAGCCAGACCTGTTATGTCACAGCCCTATAAATAGCCTCAGCCATCTTGGATTCAGCCATTTTCCAGTGTATTTAGTGCAGAGGGAGACGTCAGCAGGTGCTAGGGACAGTGCTAAGAAAGACTTGAAAACTTTTATGCTGAATAGAAGTTCAGGGAAAGATCATTAGAAATTTAGGAAAAGGATAAGGAGGAATTATTCCACAGTATTGAAGCAGAACAGGATCCAATAGGGGAGTGTACAGTCTGGGTAATAGGAACAATCCTATTACACCTTCCTGCACTGACTGGGGATCCATATTGCCATTATACTGTTGCTTTAAAGGGCTTCTGTCACCCCATTAAACCGTTTTTTTTTTTTTTCTTTACTAATAATCCCTACACTGCGATCTCAGCATACATAAGCTAATTAATTATTTTCGTTCAGTAGAATTAGCTAAAAATCGATTTTTATAATATGTAAATTACCTTGCTACCAGCAAGTAGGGCGGCTACTTGCTGGTAGCAGCCGCATCCTCCGATCGTAATGACGCCCCCTCGGCTTGTTGATTGACAGGGCCAGCGGATGGGATCTTTCTCTGCTGGCCCTGCCTGTTACCATTCAAAATCTGGCGCTTGCGCCGCAGCCGTACGTATCTTCAATCTGCGCAGGCGCACTGAGAGGCGGCCACTCACTCGGCCGCTCGCTCCTCAATGCGCCTGCGCCGGGTGTAGATGTGACATCATCGGCGCAGGCGCATTGAGGATGGAGCGGCCGAGTGAGTGGCCGCCTCTCAGTGCGCCTGCGCAGATTGAAGATACGTACGGCCGCGGCGCAGGCGCCAGATTTTGAATGGTAACAGGCAGGGCCAGCAGAGAAAGATCCCATCCGCTGGCCCTGTCAATCAACAAGCGGAGGGGGCGTCATTACGATCGGAGGATGCGGCTGCTACCAGCAAGTAGCCGCCCTACTTGCTGGTAGCAAGGTAATTTACATATTATAAAAATCGATTTTTAGCAAATTCTACTGAACGAAAATCATTAATTAGTTATGTATGCTGAGATCACAGTGTAGGGATTATTAGTAAAGAAAAAAAAAAAAAAAACGGTTTAATGGAGTGACAGAAGCCCTTTAAGGTTTGCAATAGATGATACCTCTGTAATTCCAGCAAACCGTTCTTTTTATTGTGGTGCAAGTGCTGTGTGATACGGCCATAAACAGGGTGTATTACTAGGAAATATTTCTAAGTCTTAAAGGGCTTCTGTCAGCCCACTAAACCGTTTTTTTTTGTATAATAATAATCCCTAAACTGCGATCTCTGCATACATAAGTAAAATAATATTTTTCGTTCAGTAGAATTTGATAAAACGCTATTTTTATAATATGTAAATTACCTAGTAGGGCGGCTACTTGCTGGTAGCAACCGCATCCTCCGATCCTAATGACGCCCCTTCCGCATTGTGATTGACAGGGCCAGGGAACGGAATCGTTCTCTGCTGGCCCTGCCTGTTTTCATTCAATATCTGGCGCCTGCGCCGCGGCCGTACCTATCTTCAATCTGCGCAGGCGCACTGAGAGGCGGCCACTCACTCGGCCGCTCCATCCTCAATGCGCCTGCGCCGATGACGTCACATCTACAGCCGGCGCAGGCGCATTGAGGAGTGAGAAGCCCTTTAATAGCCCTTGTGCGGTGCAGTTATATATTCTAAAGCTTTTTTTGCCGTGTGTAAGTTAGAAAAAAGGGCTTATTAGCCGTTGTGAGGTGAAGTGAGAAAATGACAGCCCTTTTTTGGGTGTATTAGTGGCAAAAAAATGTATTATTTGGCGTTCAACTGTGCAGTTATATGTTCTAAAGCTTTTTTGACATGTATTAATGGCAAAAAAAAGTATTATTTGCCGTTGTGTGGTGAAGTGAGAAAATTACAGCCCTTTTTGGTGTGTATTACTGGCAAAAAAAGTATTTTTTGTCTTTGTGTGGTGCAGTTATATGTTCTAAAGCCTTTTTTGTTGTGTATTAGTGGCAAAAAATGTATTATTTGCCGTTCAGTGGTGCAGTTATATGTTCTAAAGCCTTTTTTGGCGTGTATTAGTGGGAAAAAGTACTTATTAGCCATTGTGCGGTGACGTGAGAAAATTACAGCCCTTTTTGGCATGTATTAGGGGCAAAAAAAGGATTATTTGACGTTCAGCAGTGCAGTTAGATGTTCTAAAGCCCTTTTTGGGGTGTATTAGTGGCAAAAATTTATTATTTGCCGTTCAGTGGTGCAGTTATATGTCCTAAAGCTTTTTTTGGCATGTATTAGTGGCAAAAAAAAGTATTATTTGCCGTTCAGCGGTGCCATTATATGTTCTAAAGCCTTTTTTGGAATGTATTAGTGGCAAAAAAGTATTATTTGTCGTTCAGTGGTGCAGTTATATACTATAAAGCCTTTTTTGGCATGTATTAGTGGGATAAAAAGTAGAGTTGAGCGGACAACTGGATGTTCGGGTTCTACGGGTTCGGCCGAACTTCACAAAAAAGTTTGAGTTCGGGACCCGAACTTGACCCCGAACCTGAACCCCATTGAAGTTAATGGGGACCCGAACTTTTGAGCGCTAAAATGGCTTTAAAAATGTCATAGAAAGCGCTAGAGGGCTGCAAATGCCAGCAAAATGTGGTTAAGAGCATGGCAAGTGCTCTGCAAACAAAAGTGGATAGGGAAATGACTTTAACCACCTCCGGACCGCCTAACGCAGGATCGCGTTCCAGAGGTGGCAGCTCTGCGCACAGTCACGCATATATGCGTCATCTCGCGAGACGCGAGATTTCCTGTGAACGCGCGCACACAGGCGCGCGCGCTCACAGGAACGGAATGTAAGAGAGTTGATCTCCAGCCTGCCAGCGGCGATCGTTCGCTGGCAGGCTGGAGATGTGTTTTTTTTTAACCCCTAACAGGTATATTAGACGCTGTTTTGATAACAGCGTCTAATATACCTGCTACCTGGTCCTCTGGTGGTCCCCTTTGTTTGGATCGACCACCAGAGGACACAGGTAGCTCAGTAAAGTCCCACCAAGCACCACTACACTACACTACACCCCCCCCGTCACTTATTAACCCCTTATTAGCCCCTGATCACCCCTGATCACCCCATATAAACTCCGTGATCACCCCCCTGTCATTGATCAACCCCCTGTAAAGCTCCATTCAGACGTCCGCATGATTTTTACGGATCCACTGATAGATGGATCGGATCCGCAAAACGCATCCGGACGTCTGAATGAAGCCTTACAGGGGCGTGATCAATGACTGTGGTGATCACCCCATATAGACTCCCTGATCACCCCCCTGTCATTGATTACACCCCTGTCATTGATTACCCCCCTGTAAAGCTCCATTCAGACGTCCGCATGATTTTTACGGATCCACTGATAGATGGATCGGATCCGCAAAACGCATCCGGGTGTCTGAATGAAGCCTTACAGGGGCATGATCAATGACTGTGGTGATCACCCCATATAGACTCCCTGATCACCCCCCTGTAAAGCTCCATTCAGATGTCCGCATGATTTTTACGGATGCACTGATAGATGGATCCGATCCGCAAAACGCATCCGGACGTCTGAATGAAGCCTTACAGGGGCATGATCAATGACTGTGGTGATCACCCCATATAGACTCCCTGATCACCCCCCTGTAAAGCTCCATTCAGATGTCCACATGATTTTTACGGATGCACTGATAGATGGATCGGATCCGCAAAACGCATCCGGACGTCTGAATGAAGCCTTACAGGGGCGTGATCAATGACTGTGGTGATCACCCCATATAGACTCCCTGATCACCCCCCTGTCATTGATTACCCCCCTGTCATTGATTACCCCCCTGTAAAGCTCCATTCAGACGTCCGCATGATTTTTACAGATCTAATGATAGATGGATCTGATCCGCAAAACGCATCCGGACGTCTGAATGAAGCCTTACAGGGGCATGATCAATGACTGTGGTGATCACCCCATATAGACTCCCTGATCACCCCCCTGTCATTGATTACCCCCCTGTCATTGATTACCCCCCTGTAAAGCTCCATTCAGATGTCCGCATGATTTTTACGGATGCACTGATAGATGGATCGGATCCGCAAAACGCATACGGACGTCTGAATGAAGCCTTACACGGGCGTGATCAATGACTGTGGTTATCACCCCATATAGACTCCCTGATCACCCCCCTGTCATTGATCACCCCCCTGTCATTGATCACCCCCCCTGTCATTGATCAACCCCCTGTCATTGATCACCCCCCCTGTCATTGATCACCCCTCTGTAAGGCTCCATTCAGACATTTTTTTGGCCCAAGTTAGCGGAATTTTTTTTTTTTTTTCTTACAAAGTCTCATATTCCACTAACTTGTGTCAAAAAATAAAATCTCACATGAACTCACCATACCCCTCACGGAATCCAAATGCGTAAAATTTTTTAGACATTTATATTCCAGACTTCTTCTCACGCTTTAGGGCCCCTAGAATGCCAGGGCAGTATAAATACCCCACATGTGACCCCATTTCGGAAAGAAGACACCCCCAGGTATTCCGTGAGGGGCATATTGAGTCCATGAAAGATTGAAATTTTTGTCCCAAGTTAGCGGAACGGGAGACTTTGTGAGAAAAAAATTTAAAATATCAATTTCCGCTAACTTGTGCCAAAAAAAAAAAATTTCTATGAACTCGCCATGCCCCTCATTGAATACCTTGGGGTGTCTTCTTTCCAAAATGGGGTCACATGTGGGGTATTTATACTGCCCTGGCATTCTAGGGGCCCCAAAGCGTGAGAAGAAGTCTGGTATCCAAATGTCTAAAAATGCCCTCCTAAAAGGAATTTGGGCACCTTTGCGCATCTAGGCTGCAAAAAAGTGTCACACATCTGGTATCGCCGTACTCAGGAGAAGTTGGGGAATGTGTTTTGGGGTGTCATTTTACATATACCCATGCTGGGTGAGAGAAATATCTTGGTCAAATGCCAACTTTGTATAAAAAAATGGGAAAAGTTGTCTTTTGCCAAGATATTTCTCTCACCCAGCAAGGGTATATGTAAAATGACACCCCAAAACACATTCCCCAACTTCTCCTGAATACGGCGATACCAGATGTGTGACACTTTTTTGCAGCCTAGGTGGGCAAAGGGGCCCATATTCCAAAGAGCACCTTTAGGATTTCACAGGTCATTTACCTACTTACCACACATTTGGGCCCCTGGAAAATGCCAGGGCAGTATAACTACCCCACAAGTGACCCCATTTTGGAAAGAAGACACCCCAAGGTATTCCGTGAGGGGCATGGCGAGTTCCTAGAATTTTTTATTTTTTGTCACAAGTTAGTGGAAAATGATGATTTATTTATTTTTTTTTTTTTCATACAAAGTCTCATATTCCACTAACTTGTGACAAAAAATAAAAACTTCCATGAACTCACTATGCCCATCAGCGAATACCTTGGGGTCTCTTCTTTCCAAAATGGGGTCACTTGTGGGGTAGTTATACTGCCCTGGCATTCTAGGGGCCCAAATGTGTGGTAAGGAGTTTGAAATCAAATTCTGTAAAAAATGACCAGTGAAATCCGAAAGGTACTCTTTGGAATATGGGCCCCTTTGCCCACCTAGGCTGCAAAAAAGTGTCACACATCTGGTATTGCCGTACTCAGGAGAAGGTTGGGAATGTGTTTTGGGGTGTCATTTTACATATACCCCTGCTGGGTGAGAGAAATATCTTGGCAAAAGACAACTTTTCCCATTTTTTATACAAAGTTGGCATTTGACCAAGATATTTATCTCACCCAGCATGGGTATATGTAAAATGACACCCCAAAACACATTCCCCACCTTCTCCTGAGTACGGCAATACCAGATGTGTGACACTTTTTTGCAGCCTAGGTGGGCAAAGGGGCCCATATTCCAAAGAGCACCTTTCGGATTTCACAGGTCATTTTTTACAGAATTTGATTTCAAACTCCTTACCACACATTTGGGCCCCTAGAATGCCAGGGCAGTATAACTACCCCACAAGTGACCCCATTTTGGAAAGAAGAGACCCCAAGGTATTCGCTGATGGGCATATTGAGTTCATGGAAGTTTTTATTTTTTGTCACAAGTTAGTGGAATATGAGACTTTGTATGGAAAAAATAAATAAATCATTTCCACTAACTTGTGACAAAAAATAAAAAATTCTAGGAACTTGCCATGCCCCTCACGGAATACCTTGGGGTGTCTTCTTTCCAAAATGGGGTCACTTGTGGGGTAGTTATACTGCCCTGGCATTCTAGGGGCCCAAATGTGTGGTAAGGAGTTTGAAATCAAATTCTGTAAAAAATGACCTGTGAAATCCGAAAGGTACTCTTTGGAATATGGGCCCCTTTGCCCACCTAGGCTGCAAAAAAGTGTCACACATCTGGTATTGCCGTACTCAGGAGAAGGTTGGGAATGTGTTTTGGGGTGTCTTTTTACATATACCCATGCTGGGTGAGAGAAATATCTTGGCAAAAGACAACTTTTCCCATTTTTTTATACAAAGTTGGCATTTGACCAAGATATTTATCTCACCCAGCATGGGTATATGTAAAAAGACACCCCAAAACACATTCCTCAACTTCTCCTGAATACAGAGATACCAGATGTGTGACACTTTTTTGCAGCCTAGGTGGGCAAAGGGGCCCATATTCCAAAGAGCACCTTTCGGATTTCACAGGTCATTTTTTACAGAATTTGATTTCAAACTCCTTACCACACATTAGGGCCCCTAGAATGCCAGGGCAGTATAACTACCCCACAAGTGACCCCATTTTGGAAAGAAGAGACCCCAAGGTATTTCGTGATGGGCATAGTGAGTTCATAGAAGTTTTTATTTTTTGTCACAAGTTAGTGGAATATGAGACTTTGTAAGAAAAAAAAAAAAAAATCATCATTTTCCGCTAACTTGTGACAAAAAATAAAAAGTTCTATGAACTCACTATGCCCATCAGCGAATACCTTAGGGTGTGTACTTTCCGAAATGGGGTCATTTGTGGGGTGTTTGTACTGTCTGGCCATTGTAGAACCTCAGGAAACATGACAGGTGCTCATAAAGTCAGAGCTGCTTCAAAAAGCGGAAATTCACATTTTTGTACCATAGTTTGTAAACGCTATAACTTTTACCCAAACCATTTTTTTTTTTTTACCCAAACATTTTTTTTTTATCAAAGACATGTAGAACTATAAATTTAGAGCAAAATTTCTATATGGATCTCGTTTTTTTTGCAAAATTTTACAACTGAAAGTGAAAAATGTCATTTTTTGCAAAAAAATCGTTAAATTTCGATTAATAACAAAAAAAGTAAAAATGTCAGCAGCAATGAAATACCACCAAATGAAAGCTCTATTAGTGAGAAGAAAAGGAGGTAAAATTCATTTGGGTGGTAAGTTGCATGACCGAGCAATAAATGGTGAAAGTAGTGTGGGTCAGAAGTGTAAAAAGTGGCCTGGTCTTTCAGGGTGTTTAAGCACTGGGGGCTGAGGTGGTTAAATAACACAAAATACATAAAAATAAAAAATAATAATCTTGATCTAGGAGGACGAGGTCCATATGGAGTAGGAGGTTTAGGAGGCGGTGGATGTGGCGGTGTAGGTGGAAGCGGCGGTGGATGAGGAGGAGGTAGCCTACACTGCTTTTTGGTTTTAAATTATTATTATTTTTTTTAAATTAGGGTACACCCCAAAATATTGGGAAATATAACCTGTGATAACCCCCTCCACATGTTCAGACTGTACACTGGCTGCAGGGCAGGCCAGCACCTCCAAGGCATAAAAGGCAAGCTCAGGCCATGTGCCCAATTAGGAGACCCAGAAGTTGCAGGGGGCAGAACCATCAGGCAGTTCGTGTAGGCGTGTGCAAACATACTGCCCCACCATGTCGCACGTCCCCATGATGTTCACGATCCAATTGGATATCTGCTCTATCAACTTTCAATGTTCTTTAATGCGCCTACCATGTTGATCATGGTTAGCGGCGAATCAGGGTTCCACGCCGGAGAGGGAGCGTGAGAAAGAGAGACCAAATCCAAGGGAGATCAATGGATTAAATTTAATTGTGATTGAGCGGAAATGTGGGAGAAGCTATTAAAACTGAAGAATTGAAGGAAATGTAGTGAGCGCGCGGCAATTACCCACTCCTGACTCGGGGAGGTAGTGACGATAAATAACAATACAGGACTCTTAAGATGCCCTGTTATTTGAATGATTAATTAAAAATTACAGGGAATGTCACTGGGGTATTTAGGATTTAGAAACGTTAGTCAGGAGAGGCCCTGCTGCCACTTTGTTGACTCTAGATAACTTCCGCCTGATCGCACGTCCCTGTGACGTCCACCATGCATTTGGATATCTTCTCTATCAACTTTCAATGTTCTTTTCTGCGCCTACCATGTTGATCACGGTTATCGGTGAATCAGGGTTCCACGCCAGAAAGGGAGTGTGAGAAAGAGAGAACACATCCAAGGGAGGTTAATTGTTTCAAATTAAATATGATAGAGTGGAAATATGGGACAAAGTATTGAAGTGCAAATGTGGGACAACTTGTTAAAGTTTAAGCATTGAATGAAAGGAGGTGGCACGCAACAATTAAAGAAGAAATTCTAAAATTGTATTCCCTGTCACCTATGCAGAGCAGGGGTTTCTATCCGGCAAAATTGGTAAAATGTCACCCGACAATGTAACAGACGATTTTTTTAAATTTATGTTCCTGTCACCTATGCAGAGGTGCCCCCGTGACGTCCACCATCCATTTAGATATCTTCTCTATCAACTTTCGATGTTCTTTTCTTAGCCTACCATGTTGTTCACGGTTATCGGTGAATCAGGATTTCACGCCGGAGGGGGAGCGTGAGAACGAGAGACCACATCCAAGGTAGATAAATGGATGAAATTTTATTTTGATCGAGCTGAAATATGGGAAAAGTTATTAAAGCAGAAGGATCGAATGAAATGGCCAATTAAAGACGAATTTTAGATGCAGAGTAGGGGTTTTTCCATCGCCAGAGATTATTTTTGAAAATTTATGTCCCTGTCACCTATGCAGAGCAGGGGTTTATTCACTTCAAAAATTGTAAAATGTCAACCCAAGAATGTAACAGAAAAATTAGTGAAATGTATTAACCTGTCTACTAGGTAGAGCAGGGGTCTATCACAGACAAAAATTGTTTAATGTCACCTGAAAATGTAAAAGAAAAATTTGTGAAATTTATTAAGCTGTCAACTAGGTAGAGGAGGGGTATATTACAGCAAAAAATTGGTTAATTTCACCCCGACAATGTAACAGACAAATTAGTGATTTTTTTTTACCTGTGTACTAGGAGTAGCAGTGGTATATCACACCTAAAAATAGGTGAATTTCAACCTAAAATTTAACAGACAAATTAGTGAATTTTTTTACCTGTCTACTATGTATAGCAGTGGTATATCACAGCCAATTTGTGAATTTATTTAACTGTCTACTAGGTATAGCAGTGGTATATCACACCCAAAAATGGGTGAATTTGACCCAAAAATGTAACGCACAAATTTGTGATTTTTTTTTACCTGTCTACTAGGTATAGCAGTGGTACATCACAGACAAAAATTGGTGAATTTTACCAGAAAATTTTACAGACATATTAGTGAATTTATTTAACTGTCTACTAGGTATAGCAGTAATATATCACACCCAAAAATGAGTTAATTTCACCCGAAAATGTAACAGACAAATTTGTGAATTTTTTTACCTGTCTACTAGGTATAGCAGTGGTACATCATAGCCAAAAAATTTTGAATTTTACCAGAAAATGTAACAGACAAATTAGTGAATTTATTTAACTATCTACTAGGTATAGCAGTGGTATATCACACCCAAAAATTGTTTAATTTCACCCGAAAATGTAACAGACAAATTTGTGAATTTTTTTAACCTGTCTACTAGGTAGAGCAGTGGTACATCACACCCAAAAATGGGTGAATTTCACCAGAAAATTTAACAGACAAATTAGTGAATTTATTTAACTGTCTACTAGGTATAGCAGTGGTATATCACACCCAAAAATGGGTTAATTTCCCCAGAGAATATAATAGACATATTTGTGAATTTTTTTTAACCCGTCTACTAGGTATAGCAGTGTTACATAAAGCCAAAAATTAGTGAATTTCACCAGAAAATGTAACAGACAAGTTAGTGAATTTATTTAACTGTCTACTAGGTATTGCAGTGATATATCACACCCAAAAATGGGTGAATTTCATCCAAAAATGTAACAGATAAATTTATGAATTTTTTTAACCTATCTACTAGGTATAGCAGTGGTACATCAAACCCAAAAATTTGTGAATTTCACCACAAAATGTAAGAGACAAATTAGTGAATTTATTTAACTGTCTACTAGGTATTGCAGTGGTATATCACACCCAAAAATGGGTGAATTTCACCCAAAAATGTAACAGACAAATTTGTGTATTTTTTTTTACCTCTCTACTAGTTATAGCAGTGGTATATCACACCCGAAAATTGGTGAATTTCACCAGAAAATGTAACAGACAAATTTGTGTATTTTTTTTACCTGTCTACTAGTTATAGAAGTGGTATATCACACCCAAAAATTGGTGAATTTCACCAGAAAATGTAACAGACAAATTAGTGAAATTACACTATATAAAATAAAATAAAATACGTACAAATAAAAAAAACTAAAACTTGTTTTATGAGGTGGAGGTCCATATGGAGTAGGAGTTTGAGGAGGCAGTGGACGTAGCGGTGTAGGTGGAAGCAGCGGTGGAGGAGGACAAAGTAGCCAACACTGGTTTTTCGTTTTAATATATATATTTTTTAAATTAGGGTACACTCAAAAGAGTGTGAAATATCCAAAATACAAGAATGAGTAATTGCGCTGTAGTATAACAATGGCTGGTTAAGGCCGGTATACATGTCTATTCTGCACAAGGTACGGTCAAGTCCTGTGGTATCCATGCCTGGTTCATTTTAATGAATAAGAGCTTGTCCACATTGGCTGTGGACAGGCGGCTGCGCTTGTCTGTGATAACGCCCCCTGCCGTGCTAAGCACACGTTCAGATAATACACTGGCTGCAGGGCAGGCCAGCACCTCCAAGGCGTAAAGGGCATGCTCAGGCCATGTGCCCAATTTGGCGACCCAGAAGTTGAAGGGGACAAACCCGTCATTCAGTATGTGTGGGCATGTGCACACATACTGCTCCACCATTTTGGTGAAATGCTGCCTCATGCTTAGACATTCCATATCAGTTGATGGTGCTGGTTGTTGTGGCATGCTGACAAAGCTTTTCCACATTTTTGCCATGCTAATCCTGCCTTCTGAGGTGCTGGCGGTGCCTCAGCTGCATTGAAGACCTCTTCCTTCTCCTCTGCCTTCGCCTTGTGCTTCCACTGTGCCCCCGCTGTCAGGTGGGAATGCCACCAGCAGTGCATCTACCAGCGTGTGCTTGTACTCACGCATCTTACTATCACGCTCCAGTGACGGAATTAAGGATGGTACGTTGTCCTTGTAACGGGGATCCAGAAGCGTGGCCACCCAATAATTAGCACAAGTTAAAATGTGTGCAACTCGGCGGTCGTTGCGGAGAAACTGCAGCATGTAATCGCTCATGTGTGCCAGGCTGCCCAGAGGCAACGGAAAGCTGTCCTCTGTGGGAGGTGGATCGTCTGTGTCCTCTGTATCCCCCCAGCCACGCACCAATGATGGCCATGAGCTGGTCTAGGTGCCACCCTGCTGTGAACATGGTTCCTCCTACTCCATCTCCTCCTCCTCATCCTCCACCTCGTCATCCTCCAGAACTGTGCCCTGGCTGGACAATTGTGTCCCTGGCGTTTGTGGGTGCAGGAACCCACCCTATGAGCCACTTGTGAATGACTGGCCGGAAACCCTACGAAATGATCCCTCTTCCTCCTCCTCCTGTGCCACATCCTCTTCCATCATCGCCAGCAGCATTTTTTCAAGGAGGCATAGAAGTGGGATAGTAACGCTGAGAACGGCGTTATCGGCACTGACCATGTTGGTGGAGTACTCAAAACAGAGCAACAAGGAACACAGGTCTCGCATGGAGGCCCAGTTATTGGTGGTGAAGTGGTGCTGTTCCGCAGAGCAACTCACCCGTGCTTGCTGCAGCTGAAACTCCACTATCGCCTGCTGCTGCTCGCACAGTCTGTCCAGCATGTGCAAGGTGGAGTTCCACCTTGTGGGCACGTCGCATATGAGGCGGTGTGCGGGAAGGCCGAAGTTACGCTGCAGCGCTGACAGGCGAGCAGCAGCAGGGTGAGAACGCCGAAAGCACACACAGACGGCCTGCAGTTTATGCAGCAGCTCTGACATATCAGGGTAATTTTTAAGGTATCTCTGCACCACCAAATTCAGCACATGCAATGTGCGTCAAACTGGCTAGTGCTCGAGCTGCTACGAGATTTCGCCCATTATCACACACCACCAGGCTGGGCTTGAGGCTCACTGGCACCAACCACTCATCGGTCTGTTGTTCAAGGCCCGTCCACAGCTCCTGCGCGGTGTGGGGTTTGTCCCCCAAACAGATAAGTTTTAAAACTGCCTGCTGTCATTTACCCCTGGCTGTGCTGAAGTTGTTGTTGAAGGTGTTACGCCGACTGGATGAGGAGGCGGTAGAGGATGAGGAAGTGGAGTAGGAGGAGGAAGCAACAGGAGGCAAACTGAAACGCCCTGCAATCCTCGGTGGTGGAAGGACATGCTGCAAACTGCTATCCACCTCAGGCCTTGCCGCTACTGCATTTACCCAGTGTGCTGTTATGGAGATATAATGTCCCTGGCCGTGCTTACTGGTCCACGTATCCGTAGTGAGGCTCAACTTGCCACAGATGGCGTTGCGAAGCGCACACCTGATTTTGTCCCCTACTTGGTTGTGCAGGGAAGGGATGGCTCGCCTGGAAAAGTAGTGGCGGCTGGGCACGAAGTACTATGGGACAGCCACCGCCATAAGGCCTATAAAATTCTCTGTCTCCACCAGACGAAATGACAGCCTTTCAAAGGCCAGTCATTTAGAAATACTGGCATTCAGTGCCAGGGATCGCGAGTGGGTAGGGGGATACTTCCTCTTCCGCTCCAGTGTTTGGGAGATGGAAAGCTGGACGCTTCTGTGGGACATTGTGGAGATGCTTGGTGTCATGCCCTGCTCAGGTCATGTGCGGAGGTCTGCTAGGCTAGCAGCACATGTGTAGACTTTTGTTATTGTTTTGGAGTGGAGCTGTATGCGCCTCCCTTCAGGTGCACTGGGTGGGGTCATTGGTAAGAGTTTAAATTACACCCACTCCCAGTGTCCTGGGCGGGTTATAGCTTCTGTCTGGCTCAGAGGAAGGAAGGAAGGACTGGCTGTTCCTGCTCAGCAATAGATAAGTTGGTTTTGTTTTATTGTGGTTGTCTGTCTGGGCTGTTAGAGAGACGCCTGCCCCCCTCCAGGTCTGAGGGAGCAGGCTGCCTCTTTCCCCCTTTCACCATCTTAGGGATTCTAGGGAATCTTCAGCCCAGGCACGAGGACACATTCATTCCCACCTTCAGGGTCTGAATGTGGGCATAGTAGTCTAAGCTTCTTGCCTAGACACTTGTTTGTTATATCCTGTGTATCTTGTATCCTGTCTGCCGTGACATTTGGTGACCCAGATGGTGGTGCTGCTGGCAGATCCTCTGTCGCAGGTGACACTGTCACTCCAGAGGTCGATGAAGAGGCCGAGACTGCAGCAGAAGAGGAAGCAGGAGGAGCCAGAGACCTTTCTTGATTTTTGAGATGTCTACTCCTCTGCAGCTCGTGCTTTGCACTTAGATGCCTAGTCATGCAGGTTGTGCTCAGGTTGAGAATGTTTATGCCTCACTTCAGGCTCTGATTGCACAACGTGCAAACCACTCGTGTCTTGTCGTCAGCACTTTCTCTGAAGAACTGCATCGCCAGGGAAATTCTTGGCGCTGGCTTTGGTGTGCTCGGTCCCTTGCTGCGTTGGGCAGTAGCAGGCGTACTGTCTAGGGGATGGCCGCTCCGGTTTTGCACCCTGCTCCCTCTTCTGCTGTGCTTGTGGCTCTGTGTGACCACCGCCTCTTCCTCCGAACTACACAGGTCACTCGCATGACCTTGATTCCATGTGGGTTCGAGGACCTCATCGTCCTCCACATCATCTTCCAACCAGTCTTTACCCCTGCCCTCCTTGTCGGTCTGCACACTTTCGAAAGCCCCAGCAGTTGGCACCTGTGTTTCGTCATCATCCGAGACGTGCTGCGATGGTCCTCCCATGTACTCATCTTGAAACATAAGTGGTTGGGCTTCTGGGGCAGGGATAGGTGGATGGTCCTGGGAAACCCTGCTAACAAAGTCATCAAAAAGCAGAAGAGACTGCTGCATGACTTGGGACTCAGACTGCTTGGCTGATTTGCAAGGGGGTGAGGTGAAAGACTGATGGACATCGGCTGCAGGTGCCAACTCTGATCTTTCAGCAGGAGACTGGGTGGGAGACAATGTGAAGGAACTGGAGGCACTGTCATCAACCCAATCTACTAATGCCTGTACTTGTTCTGGCCTCACCATTCGTAAAGCCGCATTAGGCCCGACCAAATACTGCTGCAGGTTCTATCGCCTACTCACACCTGAGGAAGGAGTTTCACTTGTGCGTGTAGCTGGCACAGATCGACCACGATCTCTCCCTGCAACAGGAGCTCCACCAGCAGCACCACGACCTGGGCCAAATCCCTTATTTGACGCTCTCCTCATATTTCTCAAATTTAGGATCTAGAATAGAACAACAGTATGTAAAGGGTGTATCTCACACGTACAGATGCAGACTAGGCCGCAATTAAAGATTTTTTCCCAAAATGGGTGTTTTATTAATAGCAGAATAGAACCACAGTATGTAAAGGGTGTATCTCACACGTACAGATCCAGACTAGGCCGCAATTAAAGATTTTTGCCCAAAATAGCTGTTTTTCAAATAGCAGAATAGAAACACAGTATCTAAAGTGCGTATCTCACACGTACAGATGCGAACTAGGCCGCAATTAAAGTTTTTTGCCCAAAATGGGTGTTTGCTAATAGAAGAATAGATCCACAGTATGTAAAGGGTGTATCTCACAATGACATATGCAGCAAAGGGTGCAAAATTAAGTTTTTTGCCCAAAATGGATTTTTTTTTAATACCGGAATATGACAGCAGTATATAACCATTGAATTTCACACGATCAGATGAAGCAAGGGCTGCAAAATTGTGTATTTTACCCAAAAAGGGTGTTTTATTAATAGCAGAATAGAACCACAGTATCTGAAGTGTGTATCTGACACTTACAGATGAAGACTAGGCTGCAATTAATGTTTTTTGCACAAAATGGGTGTTTTATTAATAGCAGAATAGAACCACAGTATGTAAAGGGTGTAAGATCCAGACTAGGATGCAATTAAAGATTTTTGCACAAAATGGGTGTTTTATTAATAGCAGAATAGAACCACCGTATGTAAAGGGTTTATCTCACACGTACAGATCCAGACTATGCCGCAATTAAAGTTTTTTGCCCCAAATGGCTGTTTTTCAAATAACAGAATAGAACCACAGTATCTAAAGTGTGTATCTCACACGTACAGATCCAGACTAGGCAGCAATTTAATTTTTTTGCCCAAAATGGCTGTTTTTCAAATAACAGAATAGAACCAGAGTATCTAAAGTGGGTATCTCACACGTACAGATGCAGACTAGGCCGCAATTAAAGATTTTTGCACAAATTGGTTGTTTTATTAATAGCAGAATAGACCCACAGTATGTAAAGGTTGTATCTCACACATACAGATGCAAACTAGGCCGCAATGAAAGATTTTTGCCCAAAATTTGTGTTTTATTAATAGCACAATAGAACCACAGTATGTAAAGGGTGTATCTCACACGTACAGATCCAGACTAGGCCACAATTAAAGATTTTTTGGCCAAATGGCTGTTTTATTAATAGCAGAATAGAACCACAGTATGTAAAGGGTGTATCTCACACGTACAGATCCAGACTAGGCCGCAATTAAAGATTTTTGGCCAATATGGGTGTTTTATTAATAGCAGAATAGAACCACAGTATGTAAAGGGTGTATCTCACACGTACAGATGCAAACTAGGCCGCAATTAAAGATTTTTGGCCAAAATGGGTGTTTTATTAATAACAGAATAGAACCACAGTTTTTTAAGGGTGTATCTCACACGTACAGATTCAGACTAGGCCGCAATTTAAGTTTCTTCCCAAAATTGTTGTTTTTCAAATAACAGAATAGAACCATACAGCATCTAAAGTGTGTATCTCACATGTACAGATCCAGACTAGGCCGCAATTTAAGTTTTTTGCCCAAAATGGCTGTTTTTCAAATAGCAGAATAGAACCACAGTATCTAAAGTGTGTATCTCACATGTACAAATGCAGACTAGGCCGCAATTAAAGATTTTTGCCCAAAATTTGTGTTTTATTAATAGCACAATAGAACCACAGTATGTAAAGGGTGTATCTCACACGTACAGATCTAGACTAGGCCGCAATTAAAGATTTTTGGCAAAATGGGTGTTTTATTAATAGCAGAATAGAACCACAGTATATAAAGGGTGTATCTCACACGTACAGATACAAACTAGGCCGCAATTAAAGATTTTTGCCCAAAATGGGTGTTTTATTAATAGCAGAATAGAACCACATTTTTTTCAGGGTGTATCTCACACGTACAGATCCAGACTAGGCTGCAATTTAAGTTTTTTGCCCAAAATGGCTGTTTTTCAAATAACAGAATAGAACCACAGCATCTAAAGTGTGTATCTTACACGTACAGATGCAGACTAGGCCACAATTAAAGATTTATGGCCAAAATGGGTGTTTTATTAATAACAGAATAGAATTACAGTATCTAAAGTGTGCATCTCACACGTACATATGCAAACTAGGCCGCAATTAAAGTTTTTTGCCCAAAATTGGTGTTTTGCTAATAGAAGAATATATCCACAGTATGTAAAGGGTGTATCTTACAATGACATATGCAGCAAAGGGTGCAAAATTAAGTTTTTTGCCCAAAATGTGTGTTTTTTTTAATAACAGAATAAAACCACAGTATGTAAAGGGTGTAAGATCCAGACTAGGATGCAATTAAAGATTTTTGAACAAAATGGGTGTTTTATTAATAGCAGAATAGAACCACAGTATCTAAAGTTGGTATCTCACACATACAGATGAAGACTAGGCCGCAATTAAAGTTTTTTGCACAAAATTAGTGTTTTATTAATAGCAGAATAGAACCACAGTATGTAAAGGGTGTAAGATCCAGACTAGGATGCAATTAAAGATTTTTGCACAAAATGTTTTTTTTTTTAATAGCAGAATAGAACCACCGTATGTAAAGGGTGTATCTCACACGTACAGATCCAGACTAGGCCGCAATTAAAGTTTTTTGCCCCAAATGGCTCTTTTTCAAATTACAGAATGGAACCACAGTATCTAAAGTGTGTATCTCACACGTACAAATGCAGACTAGGCTGCAATTAAAGATTTTTACACAAATTGTTTATTTTATTAATAGCAGAATAGAACCACAGTATGTAAAGGGTGTATCTCACACGTACAGATCCAGACTAGGCTGCAACTTAATCTTTTTGCCCAAAACGGTTGTTTTTCAAATAACAGAATAGAACCACAGTATCTAAAGTGTGTATCTCACACATACAGATCCAGACTAGACCGCAATTTAAGATTTTTGCACAAATTGGTTGTTTTATTAATAGCAGAATAGACCCACAGTATGTAAAGGTTGTATCTCACACGTACAGATCCAGACTAGGCCGCAATTAAAGTTTTTGGATAAAATGAGTGTTTTATTAATAGCAGAATAGAACCACAGTATGTAAAGGGTGTATCTCACACGTACAGATCTAGACTAGGCCGCAATTAAAGATTTTTGGACAAAATGAGTGTTTTATTAATAGCAGAATAGAACCACAGTATGTAAAGGGTGTATCTCACACGTACAGATCTAGACTAGGCCGCAATTAAAGATTTTTGCCCAAAATGGGTGTTTTATTAATAGCAGAATAGAACCACATTTTTTTCAGGGTGTAGCTCACACGTACAAATGCAGACTAGGCCGCAATTAAAGATTTTTACACAAACTGGTTATTTTATTATTGGCAGAATAGAACCACAGTATGTAAAGGGTGTATCTCACACGTACAGATCCAGACTAGGCTGCAATTTAAGTTTTTTGCCCAAAATGGCTGTATTTCAAATAACAGAATGGAACCACAGTATCTAAAGTGTGTATCTCACACGTACAGATGCAGACTAGGCCGCAATTAAAGATTTTTGCACAAATTGTTTTTTTTATTAATAGCAGAATCGAACCACAGTATGTAAAGTGTGTATCTCACACGTACAGATGCAAACTAGGCCGCAATTAAAGACTTTTGCCCCAAATTGATGTTTTATTAATAGCAGAATAGAACCACAGTATGTAAAGGGTGTATCTGACATGTACAGATCCAGACTAGGCTGCAATTAAAGATTTTTGGCCAAAATGGGTGTTTTATTAATAGCAGAATAGAACCACAGTATCTAAAGGTTGTATCTCACACGTACAGATGCAAACTAGGCCGCAATTAAAGATTTTTCCCCTAAATTGATATTTTATTAATAGCAGAATAGAACCACAGTATGTAATGGGTGTATCTCACACGTACAGATCCAGACTAGGCAGCAATTAAAGATTTTTGGGCAAAATGGGTGTTTTATTAATAACAGAATAGAATTACAGTATCTAAAGTGTGCATCTCACACGTACATATGCAAACTAGGCCGCAATTAAAGTTTTTTGCCCAAAATTGGTGTTTTGCTAATAGAAGAATATATCCACAGTATGTAAAGGGTGTATCTTACAATGACATATGCAGCAAAGGGTGCAAAATTAAGTTTTTTGCCCAAAATGTGTGTTTTTTTAATAACAGAATAAAACCACAGTATGTAAAGGGTGTAAGATCCAGACTAGGATGCAATTAAAGATTTTTGAACAAAATGGGTGTTTTATTAATAGCAGAATAGAACCACAGTATCTAAAGTTGGTATCTCACACATACAGATGAAGACTAGGCCGCAATTAAAGTTTTTTGCACAAAATTAGTGTTTTATTAATAGCAGAATAGAACCACAGTATGTAAAGGGTGTAAGATCCAGACTAGGATGCAATTAAAGATTTTTGCACAAAATGTTTTTTTTTTTAATAGCAGAATAGAACCACCGTATGTAAAGGGTGTATCTCACACGTACAGATCCAGACTAGGCCGCAATTAAAGTTTTTTGCCCCAAATGGCTCTTTTTCAAATTACAGAATAGAACCACAGTATCTAAAGTGTGTATCTCACACGTACAAATGCAGACTAGGCTGCAATTAAAGATTTTTACACAAATTGTTTATTTTATTAATAGCAGAATAGAACCACAGTATGTAAAGGGTGTATCTCACACGTACAGATCCAGACTAGGCTGCAACTTAATCTTTTTGCCCAAAACGGTTGTTTTTCAAATAACAGAATAGAACCACAGTATCTAAAGTGTGTATCTCACACATACAGATCCAGACTAGACCGCAATTTAAGATTTTTGCACAAATTGGTTGTTTTATTAATAGCAGAATAGACCCACAGTATGTAAAGGTTGTATCTCACACGTACAGATCCAGACTAGGCCGCAATTAAAGTTTTTGGATAAAATGAGTGTTTTATTAATAGCAGAATAGAACCACAGTATGTAAAGGGTGTATCTCACACGTACAGATCTAGACTAGGCCGCAATTAAAGATTTTTGGACAAAATGAGTGTTTTATTAATAGCAGAATAGAACCACAGTATGTAAAGGGTGTATCTCACACGTACAGATCTAGACTAGGCCGCAATTAAAGATTTTTGCCCAAAATGGGTGTTTTATTAATAGCAGAATAGAACCACATTTTTTTCAGGGTGTAGCTCACACGTACAAATGCAGACTAGGCCGCAATTAAAGATTTTTACACAAACTGGTTATTTTATTATTGGCAGAATAGAACCACAGTATGTAAAGGGTGTATCTCACACGTACAGATCCAGACTAGGCTGCAATTTAAGTTTTTTGCCCAAAATGGCTGTATTTCAAATAACAGAATGGAACCACAGTATCTAAAGTGTGTATCTCACACATACAGATGCAGACTAGGCCGCAATTAAAGATTTTTGCACAAATTGTTTTTTTTATTAATAGCAGAATCGAACCACAGTATGTAAAGTGTGTATCTCACACGTACAGATGCAAACTAGGCCGCAATTAAAGACTTTTGCCCCAAATTGATGTTTTATTAATAGCAGAATAGAACCACAGTATGTAAAGGGTGTATCTGACATGTACAGATCCAGACTAGGCTGCAATTAAAGATTTTTGGCCAAAATGGGTGTTTTATTAATAGCAGAATAGAACCACAGTATCTAAAGGTTGTATCTCACACGTACAGATGCAAACTAGGCCGCAATTAAAGATTTTTCCCCTAAATTGATATTTTATTAATAGCAGAATAGAACCACAGTATGTAATGGGTGTATCTCACACGTACAGATCCAGACTAGGCAGCAATTAAAGATTTTTGGGCAAAATGGGTGTTTTATTAATAACAGAATAGAATTACAGTATCTAAAGTGTGCATCTCACACGTACATATGCAAACTAGGCCGCAATTAAAGTTTTTTGCCCAAAATTGGTGTTTTGCTAATAGAAGAATATATCCACAGTATGTAAAGGGTGTATCTTACAATGACATATGCAGCAAAGGGTGCAAAATTAAGTTTTTTGCCCAAAATGTGTGTTTTTTTAATAACAGAATAAAACCACAGTATGTAAAGGGTGTAAGATCCAGACTAGGATGCAATTAAAGATTTTTGAACAAAATGGGTGTTTTATTAATAGCAGAATAGAACCACAGTATCTAAAGTTGGTATCTCACACATACAGATGAAGACTAGGCCGCAATTAAAGTTTTTTGCACAAAATTAGTGTTTTATTAATAGCAGAATAGAACCACAGTATGTAAAGGGTGTAAGATCCAGACTAGGATGCAATTAAAGATTTTTGCACAAAATGTTTTTTTTTTTAATAGCAGAATAGAACCACCGTATGTAAAGGGTGTATCTCACACGTACAGATCCAGACTAGGCCGCAATTAAAGTTTTTTGCCCCAAATGGCTCTTTTTCAAATTACAGAATGGAACCACAGTATCTAAAGTGTGTATCTCACACGTACAAATGCAGACTAGGCTGCAATTAAAGATTTTTACACAAATTGTTTATTTTATTAATAGCAGAATAGAACCACAGTATGTAAAGGGTGTATCTCACACGTACAGATCCAGACTAGGCTGCAACTTAATCTTTTTGCCCAAAACGGTTGTTTTTCAAATAACAGAATAGAACCACAGTATCTAAAGTGTGTATCTCACACATACAGATCCAGACTAGACCGCAATTTAAGATTTTTGCACAAATTGGTTGTTTTATTAATAGCAGAATAGACCCACAGTATGTAAAGGTTGTATCTCACACGTACAGATCCAGACTAGGCCGCAATTAAAGTTTTTGGATAAAATGAGTGTTTTATTAATAGCAGAATAGAACCACAGTATGTAAAGGGTGTATCTCACACGTACAGATCTAGACTAGGCCGCAATTAAAGATTTTTGGACAAAATGAGTGTTTTATTAATAGCAGAATAGAACCACAGTATGTAAAGGGTGTATCTCACACGTACAGATCTAGACTAGGCCGCAATTAAAGATTTTTGCCCAAAATGGGTGTTTTATTAATAGCAGAATAGAACCACATTTTTTTCAGGGTGTAGCTCACACGTACAAATGCAGACTAGGCCGCAATTAAAGATTTTTACACAAACTGGTTATTTTATTATTGGCAGAATAGAACCACAGTATGTAAAGGGTGTATCTCACACGTACAGATCCAGACTAGGCTGCAATTTAAGTTTTTTGCCCAAAATGGCTGTATTTCAAATAACAGAATGGAACCACAGTATCTAAAGTGTGTATCTCACACATACAGATGCAGACTAGGCCGCAATTAAAGATTTTTGCACAAATTGTTTTTTTTATTAATAGCAGAATCGAACCACAGTATGTAAAGTGTGTATCTCACACGTACAGATGCAAACTAGGCCGCAATTAAAGACTTTTGCCCCAAATTGATGTTTTATTAATAGCAGAATAGAACCACAGTATGTAAAGGGTGTATCTGACATGTACAGATCCAGACTAGGCTGCAATTAAAGATTTTTGTCCAAAATGGGTGTTTTATTAATAGCAGAATAGAACCACAGTATCTAAAGGTTGTATCTCACACGTACAGATGCAAACTAGGCCGCAATTAAAGATTTTTCCCCTAAATTGATATTTTATTAATAGCAGAATAGAACCACAGTATGTAATGGGTGTATCTCACACGTACAGATCCAGACTAGGCAGCAATTAAAGATTTTTGGGCAAAATGGGTGTTTTATTAATAGCAGAATAGAACCACATTATCTAAAGTGTGTATCTCACAATGACATATGCAAAATTAAGTTTTTTGTCCAAAAGGGTGTTTTTTTAAATAACAGAATATGACAGCAGT
Source organism: Bufo bufo (assembly GCF_905171765.1). Classification (NCBI taxonomy): domain Eukaryota; kingdom Metazoa; phylum Chordata; class Amphibia; order Anura; family Bufonidae; genus Bufo; species Bufo bufo. Next base: position 79,992,924 of record NC_053394.1, on the reverse strand, counting down.
ATATAACGCTTGAATTTCACATGTACAGATGCAGCAAGGGCTGTAAAATTGTGTATTTTGTCCAAAAAGGGTGTTTTTTAAAACCCAGAAAATTATAGTTGTATTTCTTGCTTAAATTGCGCATTGACTAATAAGGCAGAGGCCCAAAATGAAGGTCATTGCCAAAAATTGGTGGTTTTTTTCAAAGCCAGAAAAATATTGAAGTTTTTAAAACTAGTTTTTAACAATCACAACTAGTTTTTAACAATCACAGATGCAGCAAGGGCTGCAATATTAAGTATTTTGCAAAAAAAAGGGTGTTTTTTTTCTAACAGAATATTCAAGCTGTATATAACGTTTGTATTTCACACGTGCAGATGCAGCAAGGGCTGTAAAATTGTGTATTTTGCCCAAAAAGTTTTTTTTTTTAAACCCAGAAAATTATAGCTGTATTTCTAGCTTAAATTGCACACTGACTATTCCTGCAAAGGCAAGAGATGTTGGATATTGCCAAAAATGGGTGTTTTTTCAAAGCCAGAAAATTATTGAAGTTTTTAAAACTTGTTTTTAACAATCACAGATGCAGCAAGGGCTGCAATATTAAGTATTTTGAAAAAAAAAGGTGTTTTTTTACTAACAGAATATGAAAGCTGTATATAACGTTTGAATTTCACACGTGCAGATACAGCAAGGGCTGTAAAATTGTGTATTTTGCCAAAAAAGGGTGTTTTTTTAAAACCCAGAAAATTATCGCTGTATTTCTAGCTTAAATTGCACACTGACTAATCCTGCAAATTCACCAGATGTTGGATATTGCCAAAAAAGGGTGTTTTTTTTAAAACCAGATTATTATTGCAGTAGTTCTTGGCTTGTATTTGAATTTCCCAAAAGCACAGATGCAGTGCTGGTGCACTGAGCTTGCATAAAATGGCTGTCGCTGTCCACCTAACTAACAGGCAGATAAAAGTTATTTTTCTCAGTCACTGGTCTCAGGGGAGGGTAAAAGGATTGTGCACTGCACTCACACAACTAACTACCGTTCGGGTTCGCTCAACCCTAATAAAAAGGGCTTATTAGAAGTTGTGTGGTGAAGTGAGAAAATTACAGCCCTTTTTGGCATGTATTAGTGGGGAAAAAAAGTATTTTTTGCTGTTCAGCGGTGCAGTTATATGTTCTAAAGTCCTTTTGGCGTGTATTAGTGACAAAAAAAGTATTATTTGCAGTTCAGCGGTGTAGTTATATGTTGTAAAGCCTTTTTTAGCATGTATTAGTGGGAAAAAGAGGGCTTATCAGCCATTGTGTGGTAAAGTTAGAAAATTACAGCCCTTTTTGACATGTATTAGTGGCACAAAAAAAGTATTATTTGCCGTTCAGCGGTGCACTTATATGTTCTAAAGCCTTTTTTGGAGTGTATTAGTAGCAAAAAAAATATTTGCCATTCAGCGGTGCAGTTATATGCTCTAAAGCCCTTTTGTTGGCGTGTATTAGTGGCAAAAAAGTATTATTTGCCATTCAGCTGTGCAGTTATATGTTTTAAAGCTTTTTTGCCATGTATTAGTGGCAAAAAAAAAAATATTTGCCATTCTGCTGTGCAGTTATATGTTTTAAAGCTTTTTTTGTGTGTATTAGTTGCAAAAAAAGTATTATTTGCAATAAATTTATGCGAACACATGTTCTAAAGCATTTTTATGCGTGTGTTAGTGGGTAAAAAGGGCTTATTAGCCATTGTGTGGTGAAGTGAGAAAATGTCAGCTCTTTTTGGCGTGTATTAGTGGCAAAAAAGTATTATTTGCCGTTCAGCGGTGCAGTTATATGTTCTAAAGCCTTTTTTGGCATGTATTAGTGGCAAAAAAAAGTATTATTTACGGTTCAGTGGTGCAGTTATATGTTCTAAGGCCTTTTTTGGCATGTATTAGTAAGAAAAAATTGCTTATTAGCCATTGTGCGGTGAAGTGAGAAAATTACAGCCCTTTTTGGCGTGTATTAGTGGCAAAAAAAAGTATTATTTACCTTCAGCGGTGCAGTTATAAGTTCTAAAGCTGTTTTGGCATGTATTAATGGCAAAAAAAAAGGATTATTTGCCATTGTATGGGGAAGTGAGAAAATTACAGCCCTTTTTGGCGTGTATTATGGCAAACAAACAAGTATTATTTGCCATTCAGCGGTGCAGTTATATGTTCTAAAGCCTTTTTTGGCGTGTATTAGTGGGGGAAAAAGGGCTTAATAGCCGTTGTGTGGTGAAGTGAGAAAATTACAGCCCTTTTTGGCGCGTATTAGTGGCCAAAAAGTTATTTGCCTTCAGTGGTGCAGTTATATGTTTTAAAGCCTTTTTCGGCATGTATTAGTGGGAAAAAATGGGCTTATTAGCCGTTGTGTGGTAAAGTTAGAAAATTACAGCCCTTTTTGGCGTGTATTAGTGGCAAAAAAAAGTATTATTTGTCGTTTAGCGGTAAAGTTATATGTTCTAAAGCCTTTTTTGGCATGTATTAGTGGGAAAAAAGGGCTTTTTAGCCGTTGTGTGGTGAAGTGAGAAAATTACAGCACTTTTTGGGATGTATTAGTGGCAAAAAAAAGTATTATTTGCCGTTTAGCATGCAGTTATATGTTCTAAAGTCCTTTTTGGCATATATTAGTGGCAGAAAAAGGTTTATTTTTCGTTCATCGGTGCAGCTATAAAAAGTCTAAAGCCTTCTTTGGCGTGTATTAGTGGGGAAAAAAAGTATTATTTGCCGTTCAGCGGTGCAGTTATATGTTCTAAAGCTGTTTTGGCGTGTATTAATGGCAAAAAAAAAGTAATATTTGTAGAGTTGAGCGAACTTTAGGTTTTTCGGCACCCGGACCCGAACCCGTACCCGAACATTTACGAAAAAGTTCGGGTTCGGTATTCGGCGCTTTCTTGGTGCTTTTTGAAAGGCTGCACAGCAGCCAATCAACAAGCGTCATACTACTTGCCCCAAAAGGCCATCACAGCCATGCCTAATATAGACGTGCATAAGTGAGTGTCACATTTAGGCCAGAAATACAGCTTTTTGCTTACTGGGGTGAAAAAAATACATCTGTTTCATATAGTGCACATCTAGGATTAGACGTGCATAAGTGAGTGTCACATTTAGGCCAGAAATACAGCTTTTTGCTTAGTGGGGTGAAAAAAACCATCTGTTTCTTATAGTGCACATCTAGGATAGACGTGCATAAGTGAGTGTCACATTTAGGCCAGAAATACAGCTTTTTGCTTACTGGGGTGAAAAAACCCTCTGATATACTGCACATCTGGGATTAAACGTGCATAAGTGACTGTGAAATTTAGGCCACAAATACGGTTTTCTCATACTGGGGCATAATGGGGTGAAAAAAAAACATCTGTTTCATATAGTGCACATCTAGGATTAGACATGCATAAGTGAGTGTCACATTTTGGTCAGAAATACAGCTTTTTGCTTACTGGGGTGAAAAAACCCCATCTGTTTCATATAGTGCACATCTAGGATTAGACGTGCATAAGTAAGTGTCACATTTAGGCCAGAAATACGTCTTTTTGCTTACTTGGGTGAAAAAACCCTCTGATATACTGCACATCTGGGATTAGACGTGCATAAGTGACTGTGAAATTTAGGCCACAAATACGGCTTTCTCATACTGGGGCATACTTGGGTGGAAAAAAAAAATCTTCTTCATATAGTGCACATCTAGGATTAGACGTGCATAAGTGAGTGTCACATTTAGGTCAGAAATACAGCTTTTTGCTTACTGGGGTGAAAAAAAAACATCTGTTTCTTATAGTGCACATCTAGGATAGACGTGCATAAGTGAGTGTCACATTTAGGCCAGAAATACAGCTTTTTGCTTACTGGGGTGAAAAAACCCTCTGATATACTGCACATCTGGGATTAGACGTGCATAAGTGACTGTGAAATTTAGGCCACAAATACGGTTTTCTCATACTGGGGTGAAAAAAAAACATCTGTTTCATATAGTGCACATCTAGGATTAGACATGCATAAGTGAGTGTCACATTTAGGTCAGAAATACAGCTTTTTGCTTACTGGGGTGAAAAAACCCCATCTGTTTCATATAGTGCACATCTAGGATTAGACGTGCATAAGTGATTGTCACATTTAGGCCAGAAATACAGCTTTTTGCTTACTGGGGTGAAAAAACCCTCCGATATACTGCACATCTGGGATTAGACGTGCATAAGTGACTGTGAAATTTAGGCCACAAATACGGTTTTCTCATACTGGGGCATACTGGGGTGAAAAAAAACCCATCTGTTTCATATAGTGAACATCTAGGATTAGACATGCATAAGTGAGTGTCACATTTAGGTCAGAAATACAGCTTTTTGCTTACTGGGGTGAAAAAACCCCATCTGTTTCATATAGTGCACATCTAGGATTAGACGTGTATAAGTGAGTGTCACATTTAGGCCAGAAATACAGCTTTTTGCTTACTGGGGTGAAAAAACCCTCCGATATACTGCACATCTGGGATTAGACGTGCATAAGTGACTGTGAAATTTAGGCCACAAATACGGCTTTCTCATACTGGGGCATACTGGGGTGAAAAAAAAACATCTATTCCATATAGTGCACATCTAGGATTAGACGTGCATAAGTGAGTGTCACATTTAGGTCAGAAATACAGCTTTTTGCTTACTGGGGTGAAAAAAAACCTTCTGTTTCATATAGTGCACATCTAGGATTAGACGTGCATAAGTGAGTGTCACATTTAGGCCAGAAATACAGCTTTTTGCTTACTGGGGTGAAAAAACCCTCTGATATACTGCACATCTAGGATTAGACATGCATAAGTGAGTGTCACATTTAGGCCAGAATACGGCTTTGTGCTTACTGGGGTGAAAAAACCCTGTGATATACTGCACATCTGGGATTAGACATGCATAAGTGAGTGTCACATTTAGCCCAGAAATACAGCTTTTTGCTTACTGGGGTGAAAAAAAACCATCTGTTTCATATAGTGCACATCTAAGATTAGACGTGCATAAGTGAGTGTCACATTTAGGCCAGAAATACAGCTTTTTGCTTACTGGGGGGAAAAAACCCTCTGATATACTGCACATCTGGGATTAGACGTGCATAAGTGACTGTGACATTTAGGCCACAAATACAGCTTTCTCATACTGGGGCATACTGGGTTGAAAAAAAAACATCTGTTTCATATAGTGCACATCTAGAATTAGACGTGCATAAGTGAGTGTCACATTTAGGCCAGAAATACAGCTTTTTGCTTACTGGGGTGAAAAAACCCTCTGATTTACTGCACATCTGGGATTAGACGTGCATATGTGAATGTGAAATTTAGGCCACAAATACGGCTTTCTCATACTGGGGCTTACTGGGGCATACTGGATTGAAAAAAAAACATCTGTTTCATATAGTGCACATCTAGGATTTGATGTGCATAAGTGAGTGTCACATTTAGGTCAGAAATGCAGCTTTTTGCTTACTGGGGTGAAAAAAAACCATCTGTTTCATACAGTGCACATCTAGGATTAGACGTGCATAATTGAGTGTCACATTTAGGCCAGAAATACAGCTTTTTGCTTACTGGGGTGAAAAAAAACCATCTGTTTCATACAGTGCACATCTAGGATTAGACGTGCATAATTGAGTGTCACATTTAGGCCAGAAATACAGCTTTTTGCTTACTGGAGTGAAAAAACCCTCTGATATACTGCACATCTGGGATTAGACGTGCATAAGTGACTGACATTTAGGCCACAAATACGGCTTTCTCATACTGGGGCATACTGGCGTGAAAAAAAAACATCTGTTTAATATAGTGCACATCTAGGATTAGACGTGCATAAGTGAGTGTCACATTTAGGCCAGAAATACAGCTTTTTGCTTACTGGAGTTAAAAAACCCTCTGATATACTGCACATCTGGGATTAGACGTGCATAAGTGACTGTGACATTTAGGCCACAAATACGGCTTTCTCATACTGGGGCATACTGGCGTGAAAAAAAACATCTGTTTCATATAGTGCACATCTAGGATTAGACATGCATAAGTGAGTGTCACATTTAGGCCAGAAATACGGCTTTGTGCTTACTGGGGTGAAAAAACCCTCTGATATACTGCACATCTGGGATTAGACGTGCATAAGTTACTGTGAAATTTAGGCCACAAATACCGCTGTCATATAGAGTAAAAAAAAAATTTGAAGTGCAATACCCTACATCAGGGTTTTTATTGGCGGTTAATTATTTTTAACAGACTTAACCACTTTTTACTTTGCTTTGTGAACGCTAACTATGAGGCAAACATCTAATAAGGGAAGCGGTCATGGTGGTGTTGGTGGAGCCTCTGGTGCAGGGAGAGGACGTGGCCGTTCTGCCACAGCTACACGTCCTACTGAACCTACTACCTCAGGTCCCAGTAGCTGCCAGAATCTACAGCGATATTTGCTTGGGCCTAATGCCGTTCTAAGGATGGTAATGCCTGAGCAAGTACAGGCGCTAGTCAATTTGGTGGCCGACAGTGGATCCAGCACATTCACATTATCTCCCACCCAGTCTTCTGCAGAAAGCGCACAGCTGGCGCCTGAAACCCATGCCCATCAGTCTGTCACATCACCCCTGTGCATATCGGGGAACCTGTCTGAGCCTCAAGTCATGCAGCAGTCTCTTATGCTGTTTGAAGACTCTGCTGGCAGGGTTTCCCATCCACCTAGCCCTTTCCCAGGGGTGGAAGACATTGAATGCACTGACGCACAACCACTTATGTTTCCTGATGAGGACATGGGAATACCACCTCAGCACGTCTCTGATGATGACGAAACACAGGTGCCAACTGCTGCGTCTTTCTGCAGTGTGCAGACCGAAAAGGAGGTCAGGGAGGAAGACTGGGTAAAAGACGATGCAGGGGACGATGAGGTCCTAGACCCCACATGAAATGAAGGTCGTGCCACTGACTTTCAGAGTGCGGAGGAAGAGGCAGTGGTGAGACCGAGCCAACAGCGTAGCAAAAGTGGGAGCAGGGTGTAAAAGCAGAGCAGCCGTCGCCAAAACAGTTCGCCTGCTACTGGCCACCGTCACCAGGGACCGAGCACACCAAAGGCAGCTTCAAGGAGTTCCCTGGCATGGCACTTCTTCACACAATGTGCTGACGACAAGACCCGAGTGTCACGAACTATGGATCCGATCGCTCCGGATCCCACAGCTGTGACGTAGTGGTCTGTGACGGAGTCTGCGCAACACAGAGACCTCACGTGACCGGGGTATTACCATCTGGCTAACACCCCCCCACTACACTTCGGTAACTGCCACCACGTGGGTTCCCGGTCCACTAGCCGACTATCCGGGTCATTCACTATCACACAGATCAGTGGATGAAAGGATATCACTTACTGACTAACCGCAGTCAATCACCCCCAGCTACAATTCCTAAATGCAATTTAACTAACTACCTGGTAACGTCTCTTCAAAGGCAAGGTACGTTGTTCAGCAGCTTAGAATATGGAAGACTTGGCCATTTAGATTTTATAATCTTTAATAAGAGGTAAAAAGCAGTGCATACAAGTCTAATGAAAATGACTATAAATCTACAGAATAATAATAACAATATAAATAATCACGACAGTTCAAATGAAAGGGAAAAAGATGATTAGTTTCTCTGTAGGGTTTCCGATGGTCGTTCATATGTCCTTTTTGAATCCTTGCAAACCCAGTTCAGTATGTATCAGGGGAGACCCTCAAAGTTCTTCTGATCCAGGGATATGCTGTCAATGTCCAATTAAGTGTCTGGTGATGTTCCATGGGTCTCTCGCCTCTGTCCTTGTGCACAGATCTTTATGAACTCTCCCATGGGCAGGAGACTTACTCCTGTCAGCCAATGGCAGCAGAGTGACTGTGAAGCCTAGGGATTGTTTTATGACCCCATCAAAGTTCAGTTCCTTCAATGAGGATTATACTTAAGCCTGTATCTCCCTGATACATCGGCATATTTTTATACAGAATACATATTTGCGATCCTTATGTATTTACATACAGAATGAGACCACACACGGTAATGCTGGGACCTGTAGTTCTTCTACCACCCATAGGTGAGCTACAGAATCACATCCTCTGATCATATTTGATACCCAATTAACCACAATACTCTGTAGAGCCTGGATCTGGTGTCAGAAAGGGCATAAGTTGATTCATAAATGAAATATGAAAGTGGACTGGTTTTATGCCCAGAGCTAATTAAGGGCTATTAGCTCTCCTCAAACCAGACCTGGAAATTAATGACGTCACGCTCCAGCCAGGCTTGACAGCGAGCTGATCTTTATCTTATAGGACAGGATGAGCTGGGCCTGGTATAGCCTTTATGACCTTTTATAGCCGGCCTCACAGAGTAGTGGTAATAAAAGTGTCCATCTATATCATAGGTGACCCAGGCTTCAGGAAGATGAGAGTTCACTGTTCTTTTACATAGGCCAGAAGCATACAAAATGGCTACCCAGAGGAATTATGTATGTATGCCGGCACACCTCCCTCTTTTAAAAGGTTGCCTGGGGAAATGGCCACAAGCCTATTCTACAGCAACCCAGCCGTCTCCGGCCGATTCTCCCTGCCGCGACAACCCGTCGGCATTTCAATGTAAACTACCTTTTCTGTGCTGCACGGTGAAGTTGTACTGCTGCAAAATCAGGCTCCATCTCAGCAGTTTTGCATTGTCTCCTGCGAGACGTGCCAACCAGCTGAGGGGATTGTGATCGGTGATCACTGTGAAATTGCGTCCATACAGGTAGTGTTGTAGCTTTTGCAGGGACCACACAATAGCTAAACACTCCTTCTCTATTGTGGAGTAGCTGGTCTCCCTGGCCAGTAACTTACGGCTCAGGTATAGTACAGGATGCTCCTCCCCGGCCTGGTTCACCTGACTCAGGACTGCACCCAGACCAAAGGCGGAAGCATCCGTGTGGACCACAAACTTCCGAGTGAAATCTGGGGCCTGAAGCACAGGAGAACTGGCTAGTGCATCCTTCAGGGCCTGGAAGCCTTGCTCGCATTCCGGCGTCCATGACACCATCCTGGGCAGCTTCTTCTTGGTCAAGTCTGTCAGAGGCTTGGCCAGGGTGCTATAGTTCGGGATGAACTTCCTATAGTACCCGGCCGTTCCCAAGAAAGACATGACCTGTTTCTTGGTGAGAGGTATTGGCCATCTCGTAATGCCTTCCACCTTCTCTATTTCAGGCCTCAGTGTGCCTCCTCCTACTCTGTGGCCTAAGTAAGTGACCTCATTCATGCCCAGCTGGCACTTGCTAGGCTTAACAGTTAGTCCAGCCGCAGCAAGTTTGTCCAGTACTTGCGACAGGTGCACCAGGTGCTCCTTCCACGTGGGGCTATACACGGCAATGTCGTCTAAATAGGCGACAGCACATTCTTCTAGTCCTTCCAGCAAGTCATTCACAAGCCTTTGAAAGGTGGCTGGCGCATTCTTCATCCCAAACGGCATTACAGTAAATTCGTGTAAGCCGAAAGGGGTGATGAAGGCCGACTTCTCCTGAGCCTCCAAGGTCAGGGGAATCTGCCAATACCCCCTGCTCAGGTCCATGATTGTCAGGTAGCTGGCTCCTTCCAACTTATCTAACAGTTCATCAATCCTGGGCATGGGGTAAGCATCCGAGGTTGTGATGGCATTCAGTTTCCGATAATCCACACAGAACCTGGTTGTCTGATCTTTCTTCGGGACCAGAACCACCGGTGAGGCCCAAGCGCTGTGGGATTTCTGAATGACCCCGAGCTGCTTCATCTCCTCGATCTCCCTCCTGAGGTCTGCCTGGACCTCCATTGAGACGCGGTAGGCGGACTGCTTTGTGGGAGCATATGTACCTGTGTCCACATGATGGACTGCAAGGTGTGTTCTCCCGGGTTTCCCTGTAAAAGTGTCACGGTGAGCCGTCAACACTTCTAAGAGCTGAGATCTCTGCTGAGTTAAGGGTTGAGGGTTAAGTCCACCTCCAACTCTCGAGTGTCAGCTAGCAGATCTAGTAGGGGGTCGGCCTCCTCTCTTTCGGGCAGGCTGCAAACCGACATAACATGTGGCGTTCTCTCGTGATGCTCCTTGAGCATGTTGACGTGAAACGTCTTCTGTCTCCTACCTCCCTCTCCAAGGCCCACCACATCATTTACCTTACTCAGACGTTTGACAATGGGGTACGGCCCTTCCCATGCAGCTTGCAGTTTGTTTTGCTGCATCGGCAGCAGGACATAGACCTTCTGCCCCTCCTGGTAGATTCTCTCTCGGGCAGTGCGGTTATACCACTGCTTCTGTTTGCTTTGGGCCTGCACCATATTCTCCTGTGCCAGACCTACAAGCGACTCCATTTTGTCTCGGAACCTGAGGACATAGTCTACTACAGAGACTTCCGTTCCGGCAACCTTGCCTTCCCAAGACTCTCTGATTAGGTCTAGGGGACCTCTTACTCGTCGACCATACAGGAGTTCGAAGGGCGAAAACCCGGTTGACTCCTGGGGAACCTCTCTGTAGGCAAATAGCAGGTGAGGTAGATATCGTTCCAAGTCCGTCCCTTGCGCCTCCACGAACGTCTTCAGCATCTGCTTCAACGTCCCGTTGAAGCGCTCACAGAGGCCGTTTGTTTGTGGGTGGTAAAGGCTGGCTACGATATGGTTCACCTGTATTTTCCTACAGAGCCCCTGCATTAGTTCAGACATGAACTGAGGTCCTTGGTCGCTGAGAAGCTCAGCTGGCAACCCCACTCTCGTGAAGATCCCCAGCAGGGCATCCGCAACCTTGTCGCCCTAATGGAGGATAACGCCACTGCTTCTGGGTAGCACGTCGCGTAATCCACCAGGGTTAATATGAACCGTTTACCCGAACTGCTGGGGATGGCCAGTGGACCAATGATGTCTACGGCCACCCTCCTGAAGGGTTCATCAATTATCGTTAAGGGATTCAATGGAGCTCGGTGACGGTCTCCTGCTTTGCCAACTCGCTGACAGGTGTCGCAGGACCTGCAGTACTTGGCGACATCTGCCCCGAGGCCAGGCCAGAAAAAATTCTGCATCACCCGGGACTTTGTTTTGGTTATTCCCAGGTGACCAGCTAAGGGGATCTCATGAGCCACTTGCAGTAATTGTTCCCTGAACTGCACAGGTACAATGAGCTGCCTCTTGAGTGGCCCCACCCTACTGTCACTGTGGGAGATGTCCTCCTTATACATTTTCCCATTGTCCCAACACACTCGGTATTTGTCTCCCTCAGTGGGAGGGCTGGCAGCTAACTGTCTTAGCTGCTCCAAGGTAGGGTCATCTCGCAGGGCCTGCTCAAAGGCGGCACTACAAGTCCCAGCCAGCTGTCCTGTGGCGAACAGGGACAGTGGCTGAGGCTCTGACGCGGTTAAGTCCACGGGGTCCGAACCGGTGGAAGGGGACACTTCCACTTGCTCTTCCCCAATGGAGCGTTCCTCTGCGGCTTTTGCAGCCCTGCGAGTGACGGGCAACACAGGCACAATAATGTCATCACATTTAACATTTGCACAACTTGAATCAGTTAAACACATGTCCGCTACCTGTGTACATACACCCGCCATCCCCTCTACATCTCCTGTCGTAGGAGAACTGCTCCCACACACCCCACCTCCCACGGTCCATCCCCAAGGTTATCTGATGTTACACAAACATCCTTGCACAGTACCTCGGTATGTTCAGGGACCTCCATAGGGACGGGTGAGTCCTGTGTGCTTCCAGGGGGCACGTAGCACGAAACCAATCGTCCTAGGTCAGTGCCTAATAAAACATTTGTGGGGATCTCCGCAGAGACTCCCACCTCCCTTACTCCACTCCCAGCCCCCCAATCAAGGAAAACACGAGCTAGGGGAACATTAGGGCTCACCCCCCCAACTCCCGTGATGGTGAGGCTTTTGCCGGGAATAAGGTCTGCGTCATTCACTAGTTCAGGCCGAACTAGTGTGACTTCGGCTCCTGTATCGCGGAAGCCTGTGGTGCACCGGTTGCCCACAGTAACCGACTGTAGGTTGTCTGCGGTGTGTCTTGCAGCTCCATTCACCAACAGCACAGATGATGGGTTGCGGGCAAGCTTGCCAGGGGGTGCTGCCTTCTTCTCCGGGCACGAGTGGCTGAGGTGTCCTGGCTTGCCGCACGCATAGCACTTGCGCACGTCTGTCGGTGCTGGATTGACTCCTTCGGGTCTTTGTGCAGGCCTGTGAAAGGGTCGCTGGACAGGAACCGACAAAGCTGGCCGGGAGGAAGAAGCAGATGAAGAGGTTCCTCCCAGGCGGGACAGAGTGTCTTTGAATGCCCGATTGCTGGGCATGGCGACGTATTAATCGGCTAGCTCGGCCGCCTCTCGCGCACTCTTCGGCTTGTGCTCACATACATATTTTTGCACATCCGTGGGGCAATTGGAGACAAACTGTTCTCGGACCATCAGATCCACCAGGAACTGCTTGGTGTCCTCTGTGAGGGGATCAGACCACTGTTGGAAGGTGGTCTGCAACTTGCCCAGATGGTCCATAAAAGTATCTCCGGGCCCTCTCCGCAGGGACCGGAACCGTAAACGGTAAGTCTCTGGAGTCAGCTGGTACTTGACCAGAATAGCCTTTTTGATGACCGCGTAACTGGTACGCTCTGCTAATGGTAGTCCGACCAGGGCCTCCATAGCTTTGCCCTTCAGTGCGGACATTAGATGTCCCGCCCACTGCGGCTCTGGTACCTGGTACTGCTGGCATGAGGTTTCAAAAGCATGCAGGAAAAGATCAATGTCACAGTTCTCAGACTCCATCACAGGCAGTTTTGGCTTGACCATCAGGGATGGGCCTGTGGATGTAGCATGCCGGTCGGACCCCTGAAGCTCTACTCGGGCCAGGTCCATTTCATGCCTGCGGACAGCTTCCCGTTCTCGTTCTGCAGCCTCGCGCTCAGCCTTGCGCTCTGCCGCCTCGAGCTCAGCCTTGCGCTCTGCCCGACGTGCCTCCAGCAGCCGAAAATATAATTCCGGGTTACTGAGCATTAGTTGGTCCAGACCATTTTGGGATGGCATAGAGACAGAGTTATGTCCAGCTAGAGGACTGCAAGCCCCAGCAGGCTGTCCTCCTCCCAGTTCATCATCCTCATTCTGGAAGGGGTCACCTGGCTCAGGGGCCCCTGAGTGTCCTCCATTCTCTGAATCCTGCAGGGATGACTCTTGACTCCTCCGTGCACATAACTCCTGGATAAGGACAGTCTTATTTTTCCCATATACTTGGATGCCTTTGTGCTCACACAGAGCTGTGATATCAGACACGCTCAGGACGTCATAATTCACGGATTCAGACATTATTGCCAAATAAAAGATAGGACAGAAAACAAGAGAGAGGGGAGGGTACTGTCGTGAATTATTATTCTATCAAAACTAATGCACTGTGCTTCGTCTTCCAGAATTTTTCAATCCTTTAGTACAGAGTTATGGACATAACTTCATGCACTAATATTCTAAGCATACAGAATCCCACCGCTGCCACCAGAAAATGTCACGAACTATGGATCCGATCGCTCCGGATCCCACAGCTGTGACGTAGTGGTCTGTGACGGAGTCTGCGCACACACAGAGACCTCACGTGACCGGGGTATTACCATCCGGCTAACACCCCCCCACTACACTTCGGTAACTGCCACCACGTGGGTTCCCGGTCCACGAGCCGACTATCCGGGTCATTCACTATCACACAGATCAGTGGATGAACCGGATATCACTTACTGACTAACCGCAGTCAATCACCCCCAGCTACAATTCCTAAATGCAATTTAACTAACTACCTGGTAACGTCTCTTCAAAGGCAAGGTACGTTGTTCAGCAGCTTAGAATATGGAAGACTTGGCTATTTAGATTTTATAATCTTTAATAAGAGGTAAAAAGCGGTGCATACAAGTCTAATGAAAATGACTATAAATCTACAGAATAATAATAACAATATAAATAATCACGACAGTTCAAATGAAAGGGAAAAAGATGAAAGAATACTTAGTTTCTCTGTAGGGTTTCCGATGGTCGTTCATATGTCCTTTTTGAATCCTTGCAAACCCAGTTCAGTATGTATCAGGGGAGACCCTCAAAGTTCTTCTGATCCAGGGATATGCTGTCAATGTCCAATTAAGTGTCTGGTGATGTTCCATGGGTCTCTCTCCTCTGTCCTTGTGCACAGATCTTTATGAACTCTCCCATGGGCAGGAGACTTACTCCTGTCAGCCAATGGCAGCAGAGTGACTGTGAAGCCTAGGGATTGTTTTATGACCCCATCAAAGTTCAGTTCCTTCAATGAGGATTATACTTAAGCCTGTATCTCCCTGATACATCGGCATATTTTTATACAGAATACATATTTGCGATCCTTATGTATTTACATACAGAATGAGACCACACACGGTAATGCTGGGACCTGTAGTTCTTCTACCACTCATAGGTGAGCTACAGAATCACATCCTCTGATCATATTTGATACCCAATTAACCACAATACTCTGTAGAGCCTGGATCTGGTGTCAGAAAGGGCATAAGTTGATTCATAAATGAAATATGAAAGTGGGCTGGTTTTATGCCCAGAGCTAATTAAGGGCTATTAGCTCTCCTCAAACCAGACCTGGAAATTAATGACGTCACGCTCCAGCCAGGCTTGACAGCGAGCTGATCTTTATCTTATAGGACAGGATGAGCTGGGCCTGGTATAGCCTTTATGACCTTTTATAGCCGGCCTCACAGAGTAGTGGTAATAAAAGTGTCCATCTATATCATAGGTGACCCAGGCTTCAGGAAGATGAGAGTTCACTGTTCTTTGACATAGGCCAGAAGCATACAAAATGGCTACCCAGAGGAATTATGTATGTATGCCGGCACACCGAGTGGTTTGCACGCTGTGCAATCAGAGCCTGAAGTGAGGCATTAACGTTCTGAACCTTAGCACAACCTGCATGACCAGGCATCTACATGCGAGACACGGGCTGCAGTGGAGTAAGCACCTTCAAAACCAAGAAAGGCTCAGGCCCCTCCTGCTCCCTCTTCTGCTGCTGCCTCAGCCTCTTCCTCCGCCTCTGGAGGAACGTTGGCACCTGCCGCCCAGCAAACAGAGGATGTGCCACCAACACCACCACCTCCGTCACCAAGCATCTCCACCATGTCACACGGAAGCGTTCAGCTCTCCATCTCACAAACCTTTGATAGAAAGCGTAAATTCCAACCTAGCCACCCTCTATCCCTGGCCCTGAATGCCAGCATTTCTAAACTACTGGCCTTTGAAATGCTGTCATTCAGGCTGGTGAAGACGGGCAGCTTCAAACAGCTCATGTCGCTTGCTGTCCCACAGTATGTTGTTCCCAGCCGCCACTACTTCTCCAGGAGAGCTGTGCCCTCACTGCACAACCAAGTATCGGATAAAATCAAGTGTGCACTGTTCAACGCCATCTGTGGCAAGGTCCACCTAACCACAGATACGTGGACCAGTAAGCACGGCCAGGGACGCTATATCTCCCTAACTGCACACTAGGTAAATGTAGTGGCGGCTAGGCCCCAGGCGGAGAGCTGTTTGGCGCACGTCCTTCCGCCGCCAAGGATCGCAGGGCATCATTCTTTGCCTCCTGTTGCCTCTTCTTCCTACTCGGCTTCCTCCTCCTCTTCTACCACCTCCTCATCCGGTCAGCGACAGACCTTCACCACCAACTTCAGCACACCCAGGGGTAAACGTCAGCAGGCCGTTCTGAAACTGATGTGTTTGGGGGACAGGCCCCACACCGCGCAGGAGTTGTGGCGGGGTATAGAACAACAAACTGACGAGTGGTTGCTGCCAGTGAGCCTCAAGCCTGGCCTGGTGGTGTGCGATAATCAGCAAAATCTCGTTGCAGCTCTGGGACTAGCCGGTTTGACGCACATCCCTTGCCTGGTGCATGTGCTGAATTTGGTGGTGCAGAAATTCATTCACAACTACCCCGACATGTCAGAGCTGCTGTGTAAAGTGCGGGCCGTTTGTGCGCGCTTGCGGCGTCCTGCCGACACTCCGCTGTCTGCTCTACAGTGTAACTTCAGCCTTCCCGCTCACCGCCTCATATGCGACGTGCCCACCAGGTGAAACTCCACCTTGCACATGCTGGAGAGACTGTGTGAGCAGCAGCAGGCCATAGTGACTGGGCCTCCATGCGAGACCTGTGCGCCCTGTTGCACTGTTTCGAGTACTCCACCAAAATGGCCAGTGGCAATGATGCCGTTATCAGCGTTACAATACCACCTCTATGTCTCCTTGAGAAAACACTTAGGGTGATGATGGAAGAGGATGTGGCCCAGGACGAGGAGGAGGATAAAAGGGGTCATCTCTAACACTTTCAAGCCAGTCTTTTAGAAGTGCCTCAGAAAGAGGATTTTTGCAACAGCAGAGGCTAGGTACAAATTTGGCCAGCCAGGGCCCACTACTGGAGGACGAGGAGGAGGAAGATAAGGAGGAGGATGGGGATGAAACATGTTCACAGCGGGGTGGCATCCAACGCAGCTCGGGTCCATCACTGGTGCGTGGCTGGGGGGATACGGAGGACGCAGACGATACGCCTCCCACAGAGAACAGCTTGTCCTTACCTCTGGGCAGCCTGGCACACATAAGCTACTACATGCTGCAGTGCCTGCGCAACGACAGCAGAGTTGCCCACATTTTAACGTGTGCTGACTACTGGGTGGCCACCCTGCTGGATCCCCGTTACAAAGACAATGTGCCGTCCTTAATTCCCTCACTGGAGCGTGATCGGAAGATGCGCGAATACAGGCGCACGCTGGTAGACGCACTTCTGAGAACATTCCCGACTGACGCCGGGGGACAAGTGGAAGCACAAGGCGAATGCAGGGGAGGAGGAAGAGGTCGCCAACGCAGCTGTGTCAGCGCCAGCACCTCAGAAGGCAGGGTTAGCATGGCCGACATGTGGAAAAGCTTTGTCAACTAGCCGCATTAACCGGCCCCAACTGCTGATATAGAGCGTGTTAGCAGAAGGCAGCATTTGAACAACATGGTGGAACAGTACCTGTGCACTCGCCTACACGTACTGACTGATGGTTCTGCCCCATTCAACTTCTGGGTCTCCACGGCCAGAGCTTGCCCTGTATGCCTTAGAGGTGCTGGCCTGTCCTGCAGCCAGTGTACTCTCTGAACGTGTATTTAGCACGGCAGGAGGCGTCATTACAGACAGACGCAGCCGCCTATCCACAGCCAACATGGACAAGCTCACGTTCATTAAAATGAACCAGGCTTGGATCCCTCAGGACTAACAGCCTCAACCATCCATCCTTGTTCCATCCTTGTACTCAAGTGCACTTATTCCTTTTTTTTAATTTTTTATGTCCCAATATTTTGGGGGATACCCCTATGTAAAAATGCAAAATAGCACACATCTGTGTTGGCTACCTATTCCTTCTTCACCGCCGCTTCCACCTAGACCGCCAAGTGAGCCTACACGGCCACATCCATCCATTCACCGACTCCTCAACCTCTTCCTCCTACATCATTCCTAATTTTTTTTTTTAAGCTCTTTTATGTTTTTTTTTTTTTATTTCTCTATCCACATTTGTTTGCAGAGCATTTGCCATGCTCTTAAGCACATTTTGCTGCCTTTTGCAGCCCTCTAGCTCTTTCCATGACATTTTTACAGCCATTTTAGTGCTCAAAAGTTCGGGTCCCCATTGACTTCAATGGGGTTCGGGGGTCAAGTTCGGGTTCCGAACCCAAATTTTTTTTTCAAGTTCAGCCGAACCCGAACATCCAGGTGTCCGCTCAACTCGAATTATTTGCCATTGTGTGGTGAAGTGAGAAAATTACTCCTTTTTGGAGTGTATTAATGGCAAACATACAAATTTTGGCATGTATTAGTGGGAAAAAGGGGGCCTATTAGCCGTTGTGTGGTAAAGTTAGAAAATTACAGCCCTTTTTGGCATGTATTGGTGGCAAAAAAAAGTATTATTTGTCGTTTAGCGGTAAAGTTATATGTTCTAAAGCATTTTTTGGCGTGTATTAGTGGGAAAAAAGGGCTTTTTAGCCGTTGTGTGATGAAGTGAGAAAATTACAGCACTTTTTGGGATGTATTAGTAGCAAAAAAAAGTATTATTTGCCGTTCAGCATGCAGTTATATGTTCTAAAGTCCTTTTTGGCATGTCTTAGTGGCAGAAAAAGGTTTATTTTTCGTTCATCGGTGCAGCTATATGTCTAAAGCCTTTTTTGGCGTGTATTAGTGGCAAAAAAAAAATATTATTTGCCATTTAGCAATAAAGTTATATGTTCTAAAGCCTTTTTTGGCCTGTATTATTGGGAAAAAGGGGCTTTTTAGCTGTTGTGTGGTGAAGTGAGAAAATTACAGCCCTTTTTGGGAAGCATTAGTGGCCAAGAAAAAGTATTATTTGCCATTCAGTCCTGCAGTTATATGTTCTAAAGCCTTTTTTGGCATGTATTAGTGGTAAAAAAGTATTATTTGTCGTTCAGCGGTGGAGTTATATGTTCTAAAGCCTTTTTTGTCGTGTATTAGTGGCAAAAAAAAAATGTTGCCGTTGTGTGGTGTAGTGACAAAATTACAGCTTTTTTTTTGGGTATATTAATTTCCTTTTTATTTACTTATTTGATCTAACAGTATGTCAGACAGAGAAGTGACAGGCCCTGCACAGGGGAGGGGCAGAGTCCTAAATGTTTCTCGCGCAGGTCGCAGCAGAATAAGGGGGCGTGGCAGCAGGGGTCACTTCCAGAGCCCTGAGCTCCCAGTGTCAGCTAGAGGTCTTGTCTTGACCAGCAACCCAGCGGTTCTTGAATGGTTGACTCGGTCATCCACTTCATCACCAAGTGACATCAGACACCCCCAGCCAAGAGTCAGTGGGACCCTCTGACACGACGCTTAGTTGGCATGTCTTGGGAGCAGGCCCTGTGCCCCCACCTGTCCTGAACCTTCCTCTGTAATTTTCAGTTCTCTCACCGCAAGAAGTATTATATGCCATAGGCTTGGCTCCACTTTTTAGTGAGGTCGATCTACTAGAGGACAGTCAGCATCTACTGCCCAGCCAATATCTGGAGGAGACATCCGCCGCTTCCTCCGATAGGCAGGCAGTAGTGATGAGAGGAGTGGCGTGGGAGCTGGTGTTGCGAGCGGTCAGGCTGAGGAAGACATCAATGACGTGCAGACAGTACTCGATAATGATGTAGCCGATCGCAATTGGGAGCCAGGTGACGAAGAGGCTTCATCATCATTGGGAGAAGAGGGTGGCAGCTTGCGCGTGAGGCAGCGGCGGAGCCAGCAAGTTGGTAGCATGGCTGGGAGTCAGCAGGTTGGTAGCAGTGTGAGGTCGGCAGCCAAATGTGCCCGAGGTAGACCACCCGCTTCACAGGAGCCTACCTGCCCTGGAAGTAGTGGTGCAGGGGTCCACTGAGGCAGCGGAGGAAGCAGTCAGTCAGTGCGGAGTGTTGGGGGTAAAATCACCTACTCGGCAGTGTGGCAGGTTTTTTGTTAAGCCGCCGGAGGAGGTGAACATGGCCATTTGCCGAATCTGTGGGCAGAAGGTGAAGCGCGGCCAGGGTGCCAATGTTGGCACAATGGCCCTGCATCAACATATGCAGAATCACCACAAAGGGTGCTGGGAGAAACGTTGGGTTTAATGTGGTGGTCCAGCCTGCCACAGCAACCGCTGAATCAGCCATTGGCAAGCACCTGATTTCAGGCAGTCAAGGCACCACCACCTCAGCCAAAGGAAGCTGTCTGTCCTTCCCATCATCTACCGGTCCTGATGCTCCTGCTCCTCATCCTCCTACTCCTCGTCACTCATTCCATCAGCAATCGATCACCGAAGCAATTGCCAAGAGACAACAGTATGCGTGCATTTATTAAACAGCGCAGACGTTGAATGTTCTCCTGGCCAATTTGCTGGTGCTGCAGTCCCTCCCTTTCCAAGTAGTGGACTCTGCACCTTAGAGCGAACTGATGGCTTGTGTCCAGGAGCGTAGCTTAAGGCTCATGGGCCCTGGTGCAAGAGTTTATCTTGGGCCCCCCATCGCTCATTGCTTTGTGGCCAGGGGCAGGGAAGCACATTGCCTTCCTGCTGCCTGAGGCAAACATTTTAACTGCACCCCCCACCATGCCAAATTCTTGACCTAACACCTTCCCTCCAGCCAGATGTGTAACTTGACCAGCATGCACATTCAATAAAACAGGTGTCTTCTCATGTGGTACAAGAGTCTTTGGGGCCCCTCAGGCTCCTGGGCCCGGTAGCGACTGCTACCTCTGCACCCCCTATAGCTACGCCCTTGCTTGTGTCAAGCCAAGGCAGAGAGTCCCAAGCTGTCATTTCTTTGCTAAAAAGGCAGTACCAGCCCTGAACACATATGTAGAACAGAAGTCAGGCCAGTCCTTGAGCCTGTCGGTGTCTGCCAAAGTGCACGGCAGCACCGACATGTGGAGCTGTAACTACGGTCAGGGACAATACATGTCCTTTACAGCTCACTGGGTGAATGTGGTTCCTGCACAACCACACCAGCAACTGGGTCAGGTGATGCCGCTTCCGCCTCCATGTTCTCACGCCATTGGTCCTGCCACAATGTCTGCCTCTGCATCCTCATCTTACACCGTGTCCTTAGCCTCCACTGCAGGGACAATTCACAGTGCCCCTCCAGCATACCATCTGTGCAGGGCGTGGCAGTGTCACGCTGTTCTGCACCTTGTTTGCCAGGGCGAATGGAGCCACACAGTGGAGGAACTGCTCCGTGTCCTTCATCAAGAAATCGAATCCTGGCTTTCTCCGTGACAACTCAAAATCGGAACCATGGTGACAGACAATAGGAAAAACATGGTGTCGGCGCTTCGTCAAGGAGGGCTTAACCATGTGCCCTGCATGGTGCACGCGTTCAATCTGGTTGTCAAGCGGTTCCTGAAGTCTTCCACCTATCTGCAAGACATAAAAAAAATGGCCAGGAAACATTGCATGCACTTTATACACTCGTACACCGCAAAGCACACACTTCTTGAGCTGCAACGGCAGAACGGTATCCCCCAACATAGGCTCATATGTGACGTTTCCACCCGTTGGAATTCCACCCTCCATATGTTGTACCGACTATACAAACAGAGAAAGACCATAAACGATTTATCGATGATCCAAGCGGACAGGAGTACTCCCCTATGTAACTTCGATGTCAGCCAGTGGCAGCTCATGCGTGATACCTGCTGTTTGCTCAGGCCCTTTGAAAAGGTCACGTTATTTTTCTGAACTGGAGGAGGAGGAGGAGGAGGAAGACAATGGAGCACAAGCAATGCATTGCGAAATGGGTGGTTTTGCTACATAGGTGACAGGAGAGGAGGAGCAGGAGGAGCTGGAGTAGCAAGAGGGAGATGAGGAAGATGAGGCAGGTGACCCAGGCATACCGTGGCAGCATGCAGTGGAGATGGAGGCAGGGAGTCCCTCTGTGTCACTTGCACAAATGGCCCACTGCATGCTCACTTGCTTGGGTAGTGATAGCCGAATTGTCACCATTTGGCAGAGGGATGACTTCTGGCTCTCCACCTTGTTAGACCCTTGCTACCGGTCCAAAATGGGGGCTTTATTTACACCCGCTGAGAGGGAGGACAAACTTAACTACTATAGAATCATCCTATGTAGTCAATTGGACACTGCCTATCTGCATCATCGTCCATCCTCTCGCAGACCGAGGAGCCCTCTGCACTCTCGTTCCACTGCCATGGCTGCTGTGGTGGGGTGGAGGGATAGGAGCAATAACAGCTCCATCAGCAGCAGCTTGAGTCTAGAGTCGATAATGAACAGCTTTTTTTACCCACCTAGTAAAGAAACTAATCAGCAACAGCTAGACCTGGAGCAGAACCTGAACCAGCAGGTGGTGGTATACTTGGACAGCACCCTGCCACCCCAGATTGAAGATCCGCTGGACTACTGGGCAGCCAAACTGTATTTGTGGTCAGGACCTAAACGAGTGGAAGATGCCCAACCACCACCCCCCTACCTAATTGGCCTGAGGTGTGCCTTGGCCTCACTAGGTCGGTATGCCTGAAAAAGGGGGCATACCCTGAATGTGAAGGTTGAATGACTGAATGAAGAATGGGAATGGGTGGGCAGGGGACGTCCGAATGCCGACGTGCTGCCTGGGAGAGCCAGACTGCTTAAGACAGGTACCGGCCCCTCACACAAATCCAGGCTAGCCTGCGGCCAGCCTTAACACTTGTGGTCAGGACCTAAACGAGTGGAAGATGCCCAACCACCACCCCCCTACCAAATTGGCCTGAGGTGTGCCTTGGCCTCACTAGGTCGGTATGCCTGAAAAAGGGGGCAAAACCCACCAGTGAGGGAAGGATTGGCCTGAGGTGCTACTCTGCCAATGTACTGAATGCTTGGACCAGCTCCGCTTGTGGCTCCGGGATATACCGTACAAAGCACCCCGAGCGCCAGCGCCCCAAGTGTTTAATGATATGCACAGGGACTCCATGCTTGGACGCTGCGGATGCCGCACCGATGCGGAAAGAATGCCCCGAGAATTGAGCCGGATTCAATCCTACACTGGTCAACAAGATGCGAATATGTTTGATGAACTGGCTGGACGTCAGTGGACCAACAGGGAATGGAAGTAATGGGTCGGTGGGGCTGTGAAGACTGAGGGCCAGCAAGAGGTTGTCCAAGACTGTCACTGGACACCATGCGTTTGTGGTCTGGAAGAACTTAACTACATGGCCGGGACCTACCTGCCTTGTTTTGTTGTGAGGCAACTGCAAATGAGTTACTGCCCATCCTGACTAAATCTCCCTTGCGGAGAGCCACCGCCCCTTGTCTGGCCTGTGTCACTTCACCTGGTCTTAAAAACCCGTAAAACGCCAAGTACATCGCTGCCTTGATCACCAGGCTGGGAAGGACTCCGAATGGTGACAATGTGAGAACTTCCGACAGGCTACGAAACGTGTCCCCCTTAATAGGTCGACGGACCGACTTGACCGTGACCTGGCTTTTTTGAATGCCTCTGAGGATGGCCTTGATCGAGTGAGCTGAAAATATAGAGGGTCTGTCTGGCTCTTGAAGTGCCAAAAAAATGCTGCACCCCAACCAAATATAGCCTAATGGTGTTGTAGGATAAAGCCAATACCGAATGACAATAAGACACGAAAGCCACCATATACTTGACCTGACCTGTGTCACCTCTAGGATATGCCAACTTAAAGTTCGAAAAAACCACCCACGCTCGGCGGTACGACCGCAACGTACTGGCCGACAAAGACTTGGTAATGAGTGAACTGGCGACCACCATCAGAGAGTCTAATCCAAGACCAGCAGCTGCCAGTCCGGTACCGGGGTGCCCACTGAGTCTGCTTCTGGGTTCTGTAAGAAAAAGCGAGAAAAATCAAAACGAGATAAAGCATCAGCTGCAACGTTGCTGACCCCGTCCAAAAACAGGGCATGAAAATGAAACCCCTGTTCCAGAGCTATCCAGGTCAATCTACGCATGAAAGACATGATGAGTAACGATTTAGATCTGCCCTTGTTAATGATCTCTGCGGTCGCCATGTTGTCAGTGTGGAAAACCACCGTGTGACCCAACCACCTATGCCCCCAGACTATAGCAGCTGCTACGATAGGATAGATCTCGAACAATGCCGACATCTGAGAAAACCCCGGCAACTGTAGCACGTGTGTGGGCCATGAGCCGGCGCACCAATGTGAGCCAAATATGGCCGCGAAACCTACCGAGGCAGCCGCGTCTGAAAATACGTGTGGAGAATCAGAAGTGGCCCTCGGAATAACCATGGAAATGCCGTTCCACCCACTGAGAAATCTGTCCCACATGAACAGATCTGCTCGGGCGTTCGCATTAAGATGCACTGATGCGTCCAAATCACTGGTCTGTTGTAATAAGACTAGCAATCTTGAAATGAATGATCTACCCTGAGGAATGATCCTCATGGCAAAGTATAACATGCCCAACAGAGACTGCAATTCTCTCTTGGTGCAAACCTGAGACATGAGCAAGGAACGGACACCTGATTTGATTCTGTCGAGTTTGTCTTGTGGCAGACTGGCTGACATGGCACGTGAATCCAGAGAGATCCCCAAGAACGTGACAACCTGCGCAGGCCCTTCTGTTTTGTGTTCGGCCACTGGAATGTTTAACTCCTTGAAGACCTGCAAGAGAACCTGCAAGTCAACAGGTCCCTGTGAGGGTTCTTCGATCAACAGAAAATCATCCAGGTAGTGAATGACATTCTGGCAACCCTGTTCCAACAAAATCCATTCCAGTGCCTGCGCTAACCTGTCAAACAGACTGGGGCTGCTCTAGGAACCAAACGTCAACTTGGTGGCGAAATAGTACGCATCTCTCCATTTGATGCCATGCCACTGCCAGAGAGATGGGCTAATGGGCAGCAGTTTGAACGCATCAGAGACATCTGCTTTGGACAGCCAAGCCCCCATGCCTGTCTGAAGAATGACCTGGATAGCCTGGTCTACGGAAGTATACTTCAAGGAAAATTCCTCGGACGGAATCAACGAGTTGAGACTAGGAACGTGGGAAGAATGTGGAGCAGACAAATCATAAATCAAACAAAATTTATTGGAATATTTTCCCTGCACCACCCCCACCGGGCTCACCCTCCAAGTGCAGAAAGGAGGGGACTGGAAAGGACAATGATGAAACCCTTGTCCAGCTCAACTGCCAAGAGTGAATCCACCAGACCAGCATGTTTAGAAGCCGACTGCAAGTTGGGGCATTCATGAGTCTGCTGGGGCAGGTTGATGAGCCCAGTGTGAAACCCCCGTGAAAACCCTTCCACCAGGAATGTACGGAACGGCTGAACCGGATGAAGCTGCAGCAGCTGGTCTAGTACCTCCACATTCACCCGGCTCAGTCACGCCGGCTTCAATGTGCAGACCGTGACCGGATGTGCCCTAAAACATGTGGCACAGACATGCAGGAGCCTGCACTGGCTGAAGTTGCAGATGGCGTAGACCACTGCAAACAACACAACAAACACCACAAAACAACAAAAAAAAAACAAAAAAAAAAAACAACCTGTTAACCCTACGACCTGCTGCCCGTAAGCTGACAAACAAGATGACGGAATCTAAGCCCCTCCCCTTCCCCCCCCCCCCCCCCCAGCAGCGTGAAACGATTGAACGAAAAGCCTTCGAGGCTGACAGGGAGTATGATAGTCGTTTCCACTGACGTATGAAGCGAGCCCGAGTTTGTGTGAATCTGTGACGTGGCAGATTAATTAAAAACGAATACTGCGGGCTAAAGAACCTACAGACGTGGTAGGTGATGTATGTAAGTATAGGATTTGTGGAAAACAGACCGTATGATGTATGACACTAGTCTACGAGATGAAACGGGGTGTGTATGTCGTGCGAGCGTGTAGCTGTATTGGCGGATGTACCTATGCTAGAGGTGTATGGATGAAGCTTGGTGGATAAAGGTTTTTTTTTTTTTGCCCCAAAAATTTTTTTTTTTTTTTTTTTTCTTTATTTGAACAACCCACTCTTTTTTTTTTTTTTTTACTTTATTTAACAATCCACAACCTTTTTTTTTTTTTTTTTTCGTCAAACTGCCTGATGTGCGAACTATGTGTCTAAGGTATGTATGTAGTGTATGTGATGAGTGTCAAACATGTGCACAAGCAGCAACCTTGTAAGTAATCAACTAAGTAATGGCACCAGGACCCAGCTGCCAGAGTTTAACCTGCTGAGCCCAGATGACTCGCAGCCCCTGTATGAACTTAGATACAGGTTATGCTGAGACAGGCAATGAGCTCCAACTATGTGACAATGCTGCCCATCGGTGCCAAAACTTGAATTGCATGTGCCTGAACGCAGTGAGGAGAAGCGATCCTCCGGCACACTTCCCCCTCTCTACACACCCTCCTACCCTCCTCCACGTTGCCACGCTCCCCAAACAAACCAGTTATCTTGGAAAACGACCTGAACAGCTTGCAGACTGAAGGGAAAGGTACACCCGGCTTCTCTGAGATCCGACTCGTGCAGGACGCTTGCTGATGACGTCACACCCGGAAGTAGCAGACGTCCGAATGCCGACGTGCTGCCTGGGAGAGCCAGACTGCTTAAGACAGGTACCGGCCCCTCCCACAAATCCAGGCTAGCCTACGGCCAGCCTTAACACTTGTGGCCACAACTGGCCAAGTTTGACCTGGAAAAGCTGACCTCCCCAGCCAGTAGTGCGACATCAGAGCGGGTGTTTAGTGCGGCGGGGGCCATAGTTACCCCAAGGAGAACTCGCCTATTCACCCAAAATTCAGAGAGACTAACTTTTTTCAATGTGAATCAGGCGTGGATCAGCCAGGATTTCCACTCACCGATGCCGTTCTGTCGCTGCAGCTCAAGAAGTGTGTGCTTTGCGGTGTACGAGTGTATAAAGTGCATGCAATGTTTCCTGGCTTTTCCTTGAACTTTTATTGTATTATTTTTCTTTCTCTCTTTTCTTTTGTAATCCCCATTAGCAACTATATGCTCTATTATTGGCAAGGCTGTCCTGGAACAGCTGTTTGAAGGTGCATATTTTTGTTCAAAATATGAGCAAATTACGCGTTTGGAGTCGCAGATCCTGTATCTAAACAAGTGAATTTTAACACTGAGATGCGTTGACAATTTAGAAAGAGTTCCGAAGTTGAAGGAGGCATAGGTGATTTTCTATTTGAAGCAGTGCCACTGTTTTCCTCTACTCTTGTCTCCCCACCATTAATTTAGAAAAGAGTTTGCAGCTCACTGAGCAGACATTTTATGAGGTAGGTGAGGGGGAGGTTGGAAGTATGCAAGATCGGGAAAGCGAGGTAGGTAGCTGGATAACAGTCATAAAGTAGGGTAGAGAGAAGTGTGTCAGGGAGGCTAGCCCTGATCTGACACACCCCAATGAGTTTGCAAGGTTGGCAGATGAGGGGGATGTCAGTTCAGCAGTTCAGAGATGGAACTGCTTCAGCAAGACTCTTCCTCTGCCAGTCAGGGGAATGTCAGCTCCAGTAAGCAGGGAACCAGGAGAGCAGGGGAGGCCAGACAGGTGCTGGTAGTGGGAGACTAAATTATTAGGGGTACAGATAGGGTTATCTGTTACAAAGACCGGGATTGTCAAACGGTGTGTTGTCTTCCTGATGCTCTAGTTTGACATATTGTGAATCGGGTTGATAGATTACTGGGATGGGCTGGTGAAGACCACAGAGGGTGGATATTAACGGTAAATAATGAGATTGGGTCACCGTCACCAGTGGGGTATGACAGGGGTCAGTATTGGGATCTATTCTCTTCAATATATTTATTAATGATCTTGTAGAAGGCTTGCACAGTAAAATATAAATTTTTTCAGATGACACTAAACTGTGTAAAGTAATTAACACTGAAGAGGACAGTATACTACTACAGAGGGATCTGGATAGATTGGAGGCTTGGGCAGAGAAGTGGCAGATGAGGTTTAACACTGACAAATGTAAGGTTATGCACGTGGGAAGGAATAATGCAAGTCACCAGTACATACTAAATGGTAAAACACTGGGTAACACTGACATGGAAAAGGACTTAGGAAATGTATTCGACATCAGACTTAACTGTAGAAACCAGTGTCAGGGAGCTGCTGCTAAGATTATGGGGTGCATCAAAAGGGGCATAGATGCCCGTGATGTGAACATAGTTCTTCCACTTTACTAATCACAGTCAGACCACACATGGAGTACTGTGTACAGTTCTGGGCTCCTGTGAACAAGACAGACATTGCAGAGCTGGAGAGGGTTCAGAGGAGGGCAACTAAAAGTAGTAACTGGAATGGGTAGACTACAGTACCCAGAAAGACGACTGAGGGGAGATTTAATACCCATATATAAATATATCAGGGGTTAGTACAGAGATCTCTTCCATCATCTATTTACACCCAGGACTGTGACTGTGACGAGGGGACATCCTCTTCGTCTGGAGGAAAGAGTTTTTCTACAGCATTATAGAAGAGGATTATTTAAGGTAAGAGCCGTGAGACTATGGTACTCTCTGCCTGAGGAGGTGGTGATGGTGAATTCACTAAAATAGTTCAAGAGGGTCCTGGATGTATTTCTGGAGTGTAATAATATTACAGGCTATAGCTACTAGAGATGGGTCGTTGATCCAGGGAATTATTCTGATTGCCTGATTGGAGTCAGGAAAGCATTTTTTCCCCTAAAGTGAGGAAAAATTGGCTTTGTTTTTTTTTTTTTTCCTCTGGATCAACTTGCAAGATAACATGCTGAACTTGACCAACAGATATCTTTTTCCAGCCTTAAAAACTGTTATTATGTTGGCAATTTCTCAGCCCGAAATGAATCTCAAGAAATTCAAGACAAATTCTAAGCCAATAGAGTCAGTTCATTCTTCTCTAATGCTTAGTGTATTAGTGTCCTTTTCTCACAAATATTTTGGCTACTGGAAACTTTCAGCTATCAGCAGTGAAAGAATTAGGGTGCCCTCACAAGCTACTGATTTAGTTGCAGAATTTTCCACAACTAAAATTCAGTTCAATTCACCTGAATGGGGCTTGTAGAAATCCATGTACTTTCCATCCCATTTAAATGAATGGAACTGATTTTCAGTCACAGAAAAAGCCTGCAGCGTATGAAGGCACCCTTTTTCAATCCAAATTTTTAGTCAAATTTAATTAGCACAAATGGGAATTTGCCTAATGGACGCTTAGAGTACTTTCACACTAGCGTTATTCTTTTCCGCCATTGAGTTCCGTCCTAGGGGCTCAGTACCGGAAAAGAACTGATTCGTTTTATCCTAATGCATTCTGAATGGAGAGCAATCCGTTCAGGATGCATCATGATGTCTTCAGTTCAGTGTATTTGCCTTTTCAGGACGGAGATAATGCCGCAGCATGCTGCGGTTTTATCTCCGTCCAAAATTCCGGAACACTTGCCAGAATGCATTCGGATCCGGCATTTTTTCCTATTGAAATGCATTAATGCCGTATCCGGCCCGAGTGTTCCGGCAAAACGGATCCGTTTTTGCCACCTGCGCATGCTCAGACCGCAAAAAATGTGAAAAAAAAATAGATGCTGGATCCGTTTTTCCAGGTGACACCGGAGAGACGGATCCGGCATTTCAATGCATTTGTCAGACGGATCCTGATCCGTCTGACAAACGCCATCAGTTTGCATACGTTTTGAGGGATCTAACAGGCAGCTAGATGGAACTGCCTGCCAGAATCCTCTGCCGCAAGTGTGCAAGTACCCTTATGTGACTCATCCCACTATGCAAAATAAATTCCCTTTGCATATCTGTTCTTCAGCATTACTATTGCAAACTATTGCATCCTTCATTTATCATTATGCCGCATTCATGTGTCTTAAAAGACTGTTGATTACAGTAAATCATCTTTTAATTTTAGCATATGAAGTGCTACAAAAAGGTTATGATATGAAAGGAACTATGGGGGAGACTTATCATGAAGGGAATTTTTAATTTTGTCTGTTTTGCCTTAACTTGTACCAAATGTCGCACAATGTTTGATACATTTTGTGCATCTGAAATTTTTGTCTTAAGATGTTACTCCATTATGGCAATTTGTACGTCACATTTGATAAATCTGGCTTAAACAAGCTCAACAGGTTGGCAATGCCCACTTGCCCACTTTCCACTATTTAAAACTGAAGTGGTGTAAAAATGGGAAAAATGTTTTGTGCAAATAAGCTCCCAAAAAGTTGCAAAAAACTGTTTAGGTGCCATATGTAGGTTTTTGTTTTATTACTATACAGAGGTGGTATTTTTATACTGAAGTATATATTTATATTTGTAAATTATTGAGAATACTGAATTATTTACCATTTCTTCATATTTATTAACTTTGACTGCAACATGGCACCTATTTTGTGGCTTGTTTTTGACCATTATATTTGTATTTTAATTACTATACTTTAATAAAGATGAAGTATTTATTGACTATTGGTGGTAGTGCTTGTTTTTTGTATTGAAATTTGCAGCTTTAGATTAGGAACAGCACAGACTATTTTGTTTAATCTGTCCAGTTCAGATAGGGATGTGATAAATGCCTTAAATATTCTTATTTCATTATGGCCTTCAGCTTGGATGTACAAGATGTAAAACTGGTGATGGATTTAGGGTGCATTAGGGAATTGTAATGACCGGCGACACGCACAGGGAGGGAAAAGGGAAAGCCCTGCCCAAGGGAGAGGGAAAGGTGGTGACCCCTGACTCACCTTGCGGCTGGCACCTGACTGCCCTGACGTCCCTAGACGGGTTCCTCACCCGTGCGGCGATCACGTGCCTAAACCCTGGCTTTCCCTAAAATGAGCCCTAGATAGTGAACGGGCCGGTGGGATCGCTAGTCCGCACCACTGACACTAAGAGGGAAACACCAGGGAGAGGACAGACAATACAGACAAACACATACACCCAGGTGGGCGACCACAGCAGACCACAAAGGTCCAACAGGGATCCGGAGGGTAACGTTCTGGACCAACAACCAGAGAACGCAGCAACACAGCTCCAGAGGGTCAGAATAGATGTCCAGGCAGGAATCTCTATATCTGGCAACCAGAGAAGTGTGAGAGGGGAATATAAGTAGGTTGGGAGTGCTGGACAAGGAACAGCTGAGGAGAAGGAGCTACGGATCCCTGAGTGAGCCAAAAGCTACCATAAGGAAACAGCCCTATCTTACATAGAGCGCGCAGCCAACCGCTGCGACTTCCTGACCCCGGGTATAACGGAGTCAGGCGTGGTTCTAGACACCCTCGTGACAGGAATAATTTGAAACTCACAGAAAGTTATAATGGGAACATTACTATGACTAGTGATGAGCGGCAGGGGCAATATTCGAATTTGCAATATTTCAGAATTCGTGATTATTTTCTTGATTACGAAAATCAGCAATGTAATATTTGCGTAATGCGCACACAATACAGGCGTGGGCCACTTTTCTACATTTTTAAAGCTGCTAGAAGTTTCCTGAGAATGGAGAAAATGGTTGGCATGGCAGAACATTACAATAGCTTTATATGCATATAGAGTGCTCCAATATATTCCCGACTGCGCACATCAGCAATTAATTATGCGCATATTTTTGCGCAATATGTGCAACTTCACATTTTAGCAGGTCTGACTAAATATTACTGATTGGTGCAATAACTATTGTTGTGGACTTGTGACATCACAGCACTATGTCTGTGGCATGTATGTATGGACAGCAGAACTACTGTACATAACACCCTGCACTGGAACCTATCAGCTACACTATATCACTATATAACCTACACTGACTATCTGTATTATATATATGAGCTAACTATCTAATGTAATTACACAGCAAAGCACAGAGCGCAGCAATTACACTGCTGTCTCTCTCAGAACTGCAAAATACTGCAGAAAATGACTGCTGGGGAGGTTCTTATATAGTAAGGGGTAGGCAACTTTCCTATTGGTTGCTAGGGATGTTGCTAAGCTCAGACAAAGACATTGCAGCCTTCTCATTGGCCCACAAGCAAGAAGCAAGAAGGGATCATGGTTTCAAATGAAAAAAAATCTAGAATATTCACGAATACGAATATATAACACTATATTCTACATCTTCGCAAATTCTCAAGTGGCGATATTCGTGATTAAAATTTGCGATTCTAATATTCACGATCAACACTAAGGGTGGGTTCACATCTGCATTCTGGATTCCGTTATGGCTTTCGGTTATAACATGGTCATAACGGAAAATAACGGAATCCATAAGACGGCAGGACGGATCCATTATACTGCCCATAGACTTGTATTATGATGGAAGTCAAAACGGAAGCCTTTAAAAGGCATTCCGTCTTAATAGAAGTCTAAGGGAATCATAACAGATCCGTCCGTTACAGTTATGCTGAACGGATAAAAAAAAAGTCCTGTCGAAAGGACTTTTTTTTCCGTCTTGCATAACGCGAACCAGATGCATCCGTTATGATTCCCATAGACTTCTATTAAGACGTATCAAAACGGAATGCCTTTTAAAAAGCTTCCGTTTTGACTTCCGTTTTACGGATTCCGTTATTTTACGTTATAACCATGTTATAACGGAAAGCCATAACGGAATCTAGAACGCAGATGTGAACCCATTCTAACGATGACTAAAGGGAGCAGCTCCAATGATGATATTATTTTTGAGGATTGATATTTAGGTAATTTTATTTAAGAAAAAAATCACCAGCATCTATAAAAACTTGAGCTGTCTTCTTGTATCACGTATCCATCTGTATCCATCTGTATCCAACTTTATTTCAGTTATATACTTGATCTCAGCAGAGCGACAACTACTGCATCTTCTACCAAGGTTGTCACCAAGGTTCCTAATCGGTGTACGATTTTTAAAGTGACACTATTTCAACCAGCTTTACTCAGAATCACATAATTTACTATTACATTTTTTATAGTACTTTCTTTTGATTTCCTTTGTATTTTATACATTTTCTAACATGTCTCTGGAGAAAGTCCAGTTTTTGCAGCAAGAGACTTAAGCAGGCTGCTGAATTTCCTTAAAAAGAGGCCAATCCTGTACGGAGACCTATTGGCAATGCTCCATGGGAAACAAATATGCAAAGAGGTATCTCGAAAAAAAGAGAACATCTCACCAGCACCACCTATTAGAAGTGTCTCCCTATGAGTCAAAACCAGACTTTTAAACAAGCCTTGGGATTTGACCAAATACCATACCATGGAGTACTTCCAATAAATCTCCATACAGGACTAGTCTCTTTAAAGGGGTTGTGCAGCATTTTATATTGATGATCTATCCTCAAGATAGAACATCAATATCTGATGGACGGGGTTCTGACACCTGGCACCCCTGCCGATCAGCTGTTTGATGAGAAAGCGAGGCTCCATGTGACCACGGCTTCCTGTTCATTACACTACGCTTTATCTTTATCTGAAGTGCAGTATGATGATGAGTACTCACTGCATTCACTTGAATGGAGCGAGTACTTGTAATTACACTATGCCGATGCTCCACAGGAGATAACACGTAGTTTAATGACCAGTCTAAAAGCTGATCGGCGGGGGTCCCGCTGATCAGATATTCATGACCTATCCTGAGGATAGATCATCAATATAATTAAGCTGCTTCCAAGGCATCCCACCAAGACATAAAAAAATAAAAATGAATCCTGGCAAATTACAATATTAAAAGAATATATTTTTTGCAAAACATTATATATTGTAATAAATAAGATTCTCTCTAATGTGAATGTCCCTTTAACACCTTGCCAGAAAAGAAAAATTCAAGGATTTCGATTTCCGGGTTACATTTTTGTAGGGATAACTAAGTAAACACCTAACATTTGTTTTTTGGCTTTAGAAACAGAGTGTTTTTTTGTGTTAATAGAGTTTACCTTCCTTTAATAGATTTATTTAGGGATTTGATATTGATGACCTTTCCTCAGGATAAATGATCAATATCAGATTGGTGGGGGTCTAACTCTATAGAGGCCGCTATGCTCCCCAGAGGCCGCTGTGCTCACCACTGAGACCCCATGCAATCCAGCGAACTAGGGGTCCCTAAAATCTCTTTCTAAATGTAATGCTAATTAGTATGTTGGTCCACTGCTCCTTTCACTTCTATGGGGCTGATATACAGGGTGGGCCATTTATATGAATACACCTTAATAAAATGGGAATGGTTGGTGATATTAACTTCCTGTTTGTGGCACATTAGTATATGTGAGGGGGGAAACTTTTCAAGATGGGTGGTGACCATGGCGGCCATTTTGAAGTCGGCCATTTTGAATCCAACTTTTGTTTTTTCAATAGGAAGAGGATCATTTGACACATCAAACTTATTGGGAATTTCACAAGAAAAACAATGGTGTGCTTGGTTTTAACGTAACTTTATTCTTTCATGAGTTATTTACAAGTTTCTGACCACTTACAAAATGTGTTCAATGTGCTGCCTATTGTGTTGGATTGTCAATGCAACCCTCTTCACACTCTGATAGCAACACCGCAGGAGAAATGCTGGCACAGGCTTCCAGTATCCGTAGTTTCAGGTGCTGCACATCTCGTATCATCTGAAGGCAATCGTCTATGCTGTGAAGATACGAGATGTGCAGCACCCGAAACTACGGATACTGGAAGCCTGTGCTAGCATTTCTCCTGCGGTGTTGCTATCAGTGTGTGAAGAGTGGGAGAAGAGGGTTGCATTGACAATCCAACACAATGGGCAGCACATTGAACACATTTTATAAGTGGTCAGAAACTTGTAAATAACTCATGAAAGAATAAAGTTACGTTAAAACCAAGCACACCATTGTTTTTCTTGTGAAATTCCCAATAATTTTGATGTGTCACATGACCCTCTTCCTATTGAAAAAACAAAAGTTGGATTCAAAATGGCCGACTTCAACTGGCCGCCATGGTCACCACCAATCTTGAAAAGTTTCCCCCCTCACATATACTAATGTGCCACAAACAGGAAGTTAATATCACCAACCATTCCGATTTTATTAAGGTGTATCCATTTAAATGGCCCACCCTGTAGACAGTTTTCCATTAGTCCTATAGAAATTAACCAACATGCACACTACAGCTCCATTCGGAGAATAGGTTATAAATGGATTACTGGACAGGTGTTATGTTTTGTGGAATAACCCTTAGTGTATAACTAAATGTTATTGTCTAAATATCAATTGGAAAGAGAAGATTACGGGCAGAAAGACAGGTCTATTGTACAGCCTCAGATAAAAACCATAATGAACGGATGGCTTATCTTCTCAGGGTTAGTTGATGTCACTGTAGAAGGTCCATGTTTGGTTGTTTTGACATATTTATAGGGGTTCCGGAAGTCACAACCCTGCAGATTTGACATTGATGGCCTATCCAGAGGATAGAGCAGCAATATTAAATTTGCGGATAACCTTTTTAAGTAAGGGACAGGAAAAGAAAAGCTTGTGAAAAAAGTAACTTCATTCTCAATAATTATTTAAAAGCTGTGCATAAAAAGAAAATGGTTACAGAGCACATTGTGCATTGAAAATATGACACTGAATGTTTCAGCAATGTCATATTCTTGATTGCCAAACCCATTAGCTGCTTTTATTTCCAGTCTCTTTGTGTATCCCACAGTATTTGTTTTACAAAATGGAAAAAAATGTATTTGTCTTTCAAAATGATTTTCTTGCAGTTTTATTTAGCATGCAACCTTTATCTGGATAAAACCATGTCTCTGTGAACAACCGCTTTGTTAATATCCAGCATTCAGTATCCATAGAACATAAAATAGTTTATTTTTTTTATTTCTTTGTAAATCTATGTGTTTAATGTTGGACTTCAATATGAGCCTTCTTAAAATTATTGAGCTCTGCCACATCATAAATGAATGATTTAAAAAAAAAACACAGATTTCTTCAAGGGCATTAAAATGTTCCTCTAATAAAGTACAATTACTTCCCAGTGCTCTTAGATTGTCAGTCAAACCTTCTTTATGTTTTATTGTTTCCTCAATACTTAGCAATTTGTGCTGCATGCTTTCCTACTTCCTGCTCAAAGGAAACAAAGCTGCCATCATCCTCTGCCATGTTACAGAGACAGTGGATTTGTAGTCCAGACAACAGTCACTACAAACTCTACCATCTTAACCCCTTACTGGGCCTATTTTTGGTTTTGCATTTCCGTTTTTGCCTCCTGACGTTCCAATAGCCATAACTTTTTTAGTTTTCCGTTCACATAGCCATAGGTTGGCTAATTTTTTGCAGGACACAATTCATTTTTTAATAGTACCATTTAATTTAACATGTCTTTTATTGGAAACGGGAAAAAAATTCTTTATGGGGTTAAATTGAAAAACCAAAAAATTGATTTTTGGGGTTTTCGCATCACGGCATTCACTATGCGCTAAAAATGATACAATGTCCTTATTCTGTGGCTCAGTATGAATTCAGTGATACCAAACTTGTATAGGTTTTATTTTTTGTTTTTCTTCTTTAAAAAAAAAAAACCTTTGCAAAAATCTAACATTTCTTTGCATCGCCATTTTCTGACAGCCATAACTTTTTTATATTTTGGTTTACAGAGCTGTATGAGGGCTTGTTTTTTGCGCAACAAACTGTAGTTTTTATTGGTACCATTTTGTGGTACATACAACTTTTTGATCGCCTTTATTCAATTTTTTGGGAAAAGTGACTAAAAATGATGAATAACATGTTTTTCATTTCTTTTTCGTTATGGCATTTGCTGGACAGGAATTAAAAAAATTATTTTGATAGTTCAGACTTTTTCAGATGTGGCAATACCTAATATGAAAGGCGGGTAATTTAAACTTTGAATATTTTAATGTTTATTTATTTATTTTTTAACTAATAGAGATCTTTTTGGGTGAATAGGATTTTTACACTCAGCATTCTGAGCTATGCCTAGTTCATAGCTCAACATGGAGATTGCTATGAAAGGCCTAGAGCTCTTCAGTAATGTCCAGGCTGCCATGGCAACCGATCGGAGCCCCGCAATTTCATTGTGGGGTCTGCGATCGGAAGGAAGATGGAACCACATCCCTCTGCCTTCATTCACAGGTGTTGCGGCACCTGAGGGGTGAATGATGGGGGCGGGGTGGTATTATACAGCTGGCACCCACAGCGTATGGAGCGGGCCCACTGCTGAGGCCCGCTCCATACATCCCCTGCACCACTGTGATTCACCGGTACGTCACAGAGGTTAAAAGTGTTTAATATGCTGTTCTATGTAAATAAAGCATATATCTACAGGTACATAGTACTAGTAACCAAAACAACACAAAAAGAATGTGCCATTTAAGAACACATGAGACTCATAGTATGAGTACCATAGAAAGCTGCTTGTCATTCATGAATTTAATGTGTGGGGAGAGGCCAGAAAGGGTCTCCGCTAATGAATATAGATGGTCTAATACTACACTCACCTAAAGAATTATTAGGAACACCTGTTCTATTTCTCATTAATGCAATTATCTAGTCAACCAATTACATGGCAGTTGCTTCAATGCATTTAGGGGTGTGGTCCTGGTCAAGACAATCTCCTGAACTCCAAACTGAATGTCAGAATGGGAAAGAAAGGTGATTTAAGCAATTTTGAGCGTGGCATGGTTGTTGGTGCCAGACGGGCCGGTCTGAGTATTTCACAATCTGCTCAGTTACTGGGATTTTCACGCACAACCATTTCTAGGGTTTACAAAGAATGGTGTGAAAAGGGAAAAACATCCAGTATGCGGCAGTCCTGTGGGCAAAAATGCCTTGTGGATGCTAGAGGTCAGAGGAGAATGGGCTGACTGATTCAAGCTGATAGAAGAGCAACGTTGACTGAAATAACCACTCGTTACAACCGAAGGTATGCAGCAAAGCATTTGTGAAGCCACAACACGCACAATCTTGAGGCGGATGGGCTACAACAGCAGAAGACCCCACCGGGTACCACTCATCTCCACTACAAATAGGAAAAAGAGGCTACAATTTGCACAAGCTCACCAAAATTGGACTGTTGAAGACTGGAAAAATGTTGCCTGGTCTGATGAGTCTCGATTTCTGTTGAGACATTCAAATGGTAGAGTCCGAATTTGGCGTAAACAGAATGAGAACATGTATCCATCCTCTGATGGCTACTTCCAGCAGGATAATGCACCATGTCACAAAGCTTGAATCATTTCAAATTGGTTTCTTGAACATGACAATGAGTTCACTGTACTAAAATGGCCCCCACAGTCACCAGATCTCAACCCAATAGAGCATCTTTGGGATGTGGTGGAACGGGAGCTTCGTGCCCTGGATGTGCATCCCTCAAATCTCCATCAACTGCAAGATGCTATCCTATCAATATGGGCCAACATTTCTAAAGAATGCTATCAGCACCTTGTTGAATCAATGCCACGTAGAATTAAGGCAGTTCTGAAGGCAAAAGGGGGTCCAACACCGTATTAGTATGGTGTGCCTAATAATTCTTTAGGTGAGTGTATATTCGCAATTTCGAATATTCTAGATTTTTTTTCATCAGTAACCTCCCTTTTTGCTTGTGGGCCAATGAGAAGGCTGCAATGTCTTTGTCTGAGCTTAGCAACATCCCTAACAACCAATAGGAACGTTGCCTACACCTTACTATATAAGAACCTCCCCAGCAGCCCTTGTATGCAGTATTTTGCATATCTGAGAGACAGCAATGTTATTGCTGTGCTCTCTGCTTTCCTGTGTCATTACATTAGATAGATAGTTAGTTAGTTAGTTAGTTAGCTTATATATATATATAAGCTATATAAGGCTTGAGAAAGGCTCTGGATTTTGAGCTGAAACGTCGCCTCACTGTGCCACTGTGGCCCAATAAATAATCTTTATTTGTACCATTGGAGTTGCTGTCCGTTTTTCGTCTGTATACAAGGGTAAGCAGTGAATTCCCTGGACCTAGCACCCTTTCTTTTTTGGTGTGAATTGGTGCTGCCATACGCTTTCTTTTTTATATATATATATATATATATATATTACAGATAGTGAGTGGGAGATAATCAGTGTAAATTACATAGTGATATAGTGTAGCTGATAGGTTCTGCTGTTCATACATACATGCTACATACATAGTGCTGTATGTATGTTTGCTACATACATACATACATACATAGTGCTGTGATGTCACAAGTTCACAACAATACTTAGTGCACCAATCAGTAATATGTAGTCAGACCAAATGTGAAGTTGCACGTATTGCGACAAAATATTTGCATCATTAGTGCCTATTTCACAATTACGAATATATTGGAGCACTCTATATGCATATAAAGCTATTGTAATGTTCTGCCGTGCCAACCATTTTCTCCAATCTCAGGAAACTTCTAGCAACTTGAAGAATGTATCTATAGTGACCCACGCCTGTATTTTGCGCTCATTACGCTAATATTACATTGTGGCTTTTTCATGATTAAGAAAATAATCTCGAATTCCCGAATATGTGACAATTATTCTACCAAATATTCGCGAAATATCCCGAATTCGAATATTGCCGCTGCCGCTCATGACTAATAACCGACGCACTGACTGACTGCTACCGCCGCTACTTCCGTGAACCCCTGCACCGCTAACCCCTGCACCACTACCTCCTGGGTAGTTAGGCTGCTGCGAAGCAGGTGGTTTACCCCGGGCATGTTTGGCTCCACCACCCACTGCTGCCACCCTGCTGACTCCCAGCCACGCTTTAAACACATATAACCGCCGACGTGAACTGAGTATATATTTTTCTTTTTGTGCTGAAATAGGCCACTAAACGCTTTTGCCACAAATAAGTGCACCAGTGAAGTGCGTATATTTTTTTCTTTCTATAATGAAATTGCCCACTAAACGCTTTAGCCACAAATAAGTGCACCAGTGAAGTGCGTATATGTTTTTCTTTCTGTACTGAAATAGGACACTAAACTCTTTCACCAATAAATGCACCAGTGAAGTGCGTATATGTTTTTCTTTCTGTACTGAAATAGGACACTGAACCCTTTCACCACATATAACTGCAGAAGTGAAATGCGTATATATTTTTCCTTTTTGTACTGAAATCGGCCTCTAAACTCTTTCAAATCAAATAACTGCAGAAGTGAAATGCGTATATATTTTTCTTTTTCCACAGATATAAGCCACTAAAGGCCTTTCAACATAGCACTTGCATCCTAATAACAAGAACAAATTGATAGAATGCCAGAGCTGTATAATGGCTATTTGGATCCCCAAATAATGTTTCCCTGCACTTGTAAATCAATTTTTTTTTCACAATAATGTTTTTCTAGCACTGTCCTAAGCGACTTTAGACATCTTTCCCTGCACTAAGATGCTGTGAAATGATTCCTCCCAATCCTTTCTCTGCACTTATAAATCGTTTTTTTTCACAATGAGGTTTTTCCTATTGCTGTCCCTAGCGCCTACTCACGTCTGTCCCTGCACTCCGAACGGTGGAAAATGTCGGACTCTAAGATGGCCGCCATATTCATAGGGCTGTGACATCACAGGGCTGGCTGGATGCTGATTGGCTACATGCATGCATGTCAATCTGGGTGATCTCTCCTTCCCAGAGTCCCTTGCTCCATGTCCTCAGTTCGCACATGTGTAGCCGCCATTTTAGGAAAAATTTGTTACCATGAAGCACGAGGAAATTTTTCTTGAAATTCGGATCGAATTCCACTTCAGCTTCGATTTGCTCATCTCTAATAATAATAATGTCCCTGGTGGTCTAGGATGTTTTCCT
This sequence comes from Bufo bufo, assembly GCF_905171765.1. NCBI lineage: Eukaryota > Metazoa > Chordata > Amphibia > Anura > Bufonidae > Bufo > Bufo bufo. The sequence continues at coordinate 79,952,749 of NC_053394.1, read as the reverse complement.
AAGATAATTAAAAGGGTATTCTGGTTGTGTGATGTTTGCTAATAATATTTACCACATACCGTATTTTTCGCCCCATAAGACCCCAAAATTGGGGGAAAAATCCCCCTGCATCTTATGGGGCGAATGCTGTCATTTTACATCGCAGAATGCGATGTATCAGCTAGAGGGGGCAGGGAGGAGGGGCCAGTGTCATGCAAATGCGGCGGGGCGGTGTGTTCACTGTACTCCAGCCCCGCTGCTCACTCACTGCTTTATTGCCTAAACCTTTTATAATAATAACTTTAATTGAAGTTCCGATCCCCAGCCCCATCTGTACTACTTACTAAATGTCATGTAGCAGGCAGAGCAGGGCGGGTGGGCGGGCGGCCGTAACTCACTAATGTCATGTGTCTGCACTTTATGATTGAAGTAGGCGGCGCAGGCACGTGACATCAGTGAGTTACGGCCGACCGCCCGCCCTGTTCTGCCTGCTACAGGACATTTAGTAAGTAGTAAAGATGGGGCTGGGGATCGGAACTTCAATTAAAGTTATTATTATAAAAGGTCTAGGCAATAAAGCAGTGAGTGAGCGGCGGGCCGGAGTACAGTGAAACTATTATGGGGTGGGGGATATGTGGATGGCATTGTTATGGGGTGGGGGGATCTTTGGGTGACACATATATAGCAGTACCATCCACAGATCCACCCCCCCTAACAGTGCCATCCACAGATCCCCCTGCATAACAGTGCCATCCACAGATTACCCCCCATAACAGTGCCATCCACAGATCACCCCCCCATAACAGTGCCATCCACAGATCACCCCTCCATAACAGTGCCATCCACAGATCACCCCTCCATAACAGTGCCATCCACAGATCACCCCCCATAACAGTGCCATCCACAGATCTCCCCCCATAACAGTGCCATCCACAGATCACCCCCCATAACAGTGCCATCCACAGATCACCCCACCATAACAGTGCCCCCCTCAGATCCCCCCATAACAGTGACATCCACAGATCCCCCCATAATAGTGCTACCCACAGATCCCACCCATAACAGTGCCACCCACAGATCCCCCTATAATAGTGCCATCCACAGATCCCCCCAAAACAGTGCCACCCACAGATCCCCCCCATAACAGTGCCATCCACAGATCCCCCATAGTAGTGTCATGCACAGACCACCATGAGTTCAAAACCCACCAAAAGCACACCTTTTGTTTAAAAATATATTTTTTCTTATTTTCCTCTTCAAAAACCTAGGTGCGTCTTATAGGGCGAAAAATATGGTACATACTGTCTTCTTCATAGGACAGTGTCATAATCTCTAGACTATCTCTTATTTCTGGCATTTACATCAATTTAAAGGCTGTGTAATTAAGCTCTGTTAGCCATGATCACTGACTCTAATAAGAAATGTCACCTGACCACACCCTGTTCAGAAACTAAACAAATATTAACTCTAGCAGTACTGAATTCTATGACTAATTAAGGACTCCCCTTCGCTCTTTGCCTGAGTAACCCGGTAGATTTGTTAGTTTCTGTATTGACTGAGATTGATTTGGTTTGCTGCTTGCCTTTGACCTCCTGCTTGGATTATTGTTTTGCATGAACTCTGGCTGCCATGACTTTGTGCTTGATGGACTACACATTCTGTCTTCTAATTTTACTACTATGAACTGGTTCTACTCACATCAACCATTACCCAGGGAATTCACACCAGAGGAGGTACCCTCTATCTTTGGCTACCCAGAGGACACACTGTCCAGGCCTCATTTGACCATTCTATCAGTTTATTTAATGATTCACGTTTGTAGTGCTTATTTTCTCTAATTGAATTTAATTAAACAAGTTGCTTTATTTGGCTGCAGTAGCTTGCAGGTATTCTACTACATAGCAAGATCGAGAATGACATTCTGAGCTAAATTTGCCAGGCGAGCTGGTGATCTATATAAACAGAAGAGGAAAAAAATGTTATTGGCCTTGAAAGGTTAACAAAAATAGGATCATTTGTTTCTGTTCAATAGTACAATTATATAATATTATGTTCATATACCCTGGCTTGGACTGTCTCAGTTATGCAATATTATTCCACAGCTATTTCTGATCCTTCAGTTAACCTGCACAGCAGATAAATAATGACTTTCACACAAGGCGATTTTCATTAAATTAGCTTTGCATTCAAAGAGAAGAGTTGCCATGAAGCATAAAACTACTAAATATTTCAATAAATCTGTGTTTATCATATAACTGATATAAATGACCTTTTGGACGAGTAATAAAAGCTTAATGGGAGTCTGTCTGCCCCCTAACACAAACTGTTTGAATCGCATTGTAGTTCATATACAGAGTTCACAAATTCTGCCTTGTTTCCTTTGCAGGGAAGGAGCCAGGGTCGTACATAGAAATTGTGGGGCCCCATAGCAAAACTCAGAATTGGACCCCCCCATAAAAAGTACATGCAGATGTTGTCATTGGTAGTATGTGTGTTTGTGTGTGTGTCTCTATATATAATATATATATAATTATATACACACACATAATAATTAGGGATGAGCGAACTTGTGTTTTCAAATTTGGCGTACAAGGTTCGGGTTATCTAAGAATTCCATTATGGTTTGGTCGCGGAATCCATAATGGAATTCTTAGATAACCCGAACCTTGTACACCGAACTTGAAAACACAAGTTCGCTCATCCCTAATAATAATACATATACTTCAAATTCTGAGGGGAATTTAGTCCCTGCCCCTCATTGCCCTGTTAGAAATAGTAATAAGGCAATGACTGAACCCCCCTTCAGAATTGCAAGCATATGTCTATGGGAAGCTGCTGTGAGGTTAATAAGCTGTGAACAGGTCTGTCTGTGTGTGTGTGTGTGTGTGTGTGTGTGTGTGTATATACACTGCTCAAAAAAATAAAGGGAACACTTAAACAACACAATGTAACTCCAAGTCAATCACACTTCTGTGAAATTAAACTGTCCACTTAGGAAGCAACACTGAGTGACAATCAATTTCACATGCTGTTGTGCAAATGGGATAGACAACAGGTGGAAATTATAGGCAATTAGCAAGACACCCCCAATAAAGGAGTGGTTCTGCAGGTGGTGACCACAGACCACTTCTCAGTTCCTATGCTTCCTGGCTGATGTTTTGGTCACTTTTGAATGCTGGCGATGCTTTCACTCTAGTGGTAGCATGAGACGGAGTCTACAACCCACACAAGTGGCTTAGGTAGTGCAGCTTATACAGGATGGCACATCAATGCGAGCTGTGGCAAGAAGGTTTGCTGTGTCTGTCAGCGTAGTGTCCAGAGCATGGAGGCGCTACCAGGAGACAGGCCAGTACATCAGGAGACGTGGAGGAGGCCGTAGGAGGGCAACAACCCAGCAGCAGGACCGCTACCTCCGCCTTTGTGCAAGGAGGAGCACTGCCAGAGCCCTGCAAAATGACCTCCAGCAGGCCACAAATGTGCATGTGTCTGCTCAAACGGTCAGAAACAGACTCCATGAGGGCCCGACGTCCACAGGTGGGGGTTGTGCTTACAGCCCAACACCGTGCAGGACGTTTGGCATTTGCCAGAGAACACCAAGATTGCAAATTCGCCACTGGCGCCCTGTGCTCTTCACAGATGAAATCAGGTTCACACTGATGACAGACGTAACAGAGTCTTGAGACGCCGTGGAGAACGTTCTGCTGCCTGCAACATCCTCCAGCATGACCGGTTTGGCATTGGGTCAGTAATGGTGTGGGGTGGCATTTCTTTGGAGGGCCGCACAGCCCTCCATGTGCTCGCCAGAGGTAGCCTGACTGCCATTAGGTACCGAGATGAGATCCTCAGACCCCTTGTGAGACCATATGCTGGTGAGGTTGGCCCTGGGTTCCTCAAAATGCAAGACAATGCTAGACCTCATGTGGCTGGAGTGTGTCAGCAGTTCCTGCAAGACGAAGGCATTGATGCTATGGACTGGCCCGCCCGTTCCCCAGACCTGAATCCAATTGAGCACATCTGGGACATCATGTCTCGCTCTATCCACCAACGTCACGTTGCACCACAGACTGTCCAGGAGTTGGCAGATGCTTTAGTCCAGGTCTGGGAGGAGATCCCTCAGGAGACCGTCCGCCACCTCATCAGGAGCATGCACAGGCATTGTAGGGAGGTCATACAGGCACGTGGAGGCCACACACACTACTGAGCCTCATTTTGACTTGTTTTAAGGACATTACATCAAAGTTGGATCAGCCTGTAGTGTGTTTTTCCACTTTAATTTTGAGTGTGACTCCAAATCCAGACCTCCATGGTTTGAAAAATTTGATTTCCATTTTTTTATTTTTGTGTGATTTTGTTGTCAGCACATTCAACTATGTAAAGAACAAAGTATTTCAGAAGAATATTTAATTAATTCAGATCTAGGATGTGTTATTTTTGTGTTCCCTTTATTTTTTTGAGCAGTGTATATATATATATATATATATATATATATTCACACCAACACAACTACTAACTCCCGTTCCTACATCACACACTTTAAACAGCCATCAGCGCACTAGTGTGTCCTCCTCTTCTGCTCAGCGTATGAGTGACCACATATCTGTCATACAGAATGTGCTGTCTGCTGTTTGTGTCGGCTGTGGGATGCGGGAGTCCTTACAGTTCATGGACTTTACACACTACCATGCAGGCCAGGGCTCTCCAGGTCAGTGGTCGGGAGGTCAGGAGGTTAGAGCAGTAAAGCGCTGCTAAACCTTGCCGGGCCCTCTCTCTCACACAGAGCTCCTGCTGTAACAATGCTAGGCAGGTGAAACAGCAGAGCACAGCAGACAAATGGATTTGGCGGGTGGCTACAGGGGCAAGGAGGAAGGGAGTCGCTGTACTTCGATTGGATGGGGGGCGGGGCCAATCAGCCTGCCCGGGCCTCTCAAAATCCCATGCCCCATAGCAACTGCGTGGTCTGCCGCCATGGGTGGTATGCCAGTGGAAGGAGCTATAGGACTCTATGGAAAGTCGAGCTGCCACAAAAGAGGATTGAAGAGCATTCCCTATCATATTAAAATGACAGGAAAGACCCTTTGTTCAGAGACTGTATTCCACTGAGGATACTAAAGATATATGTGTGTATATTTGCACATCTCACTTTTTTAACTATTTCAGCAATTGGGCTACAAAAAGATATGATGTTTGGAGGCTATATAAGCGAATGAAATGTATCTGTATATGTCAAATGTATATGTTATATGCAATTTCACTAATCATGTTTTAATAGCTGTAATAGCATTTTATTGCCACTATCATGTAATTTTGTAATTAAGATATGTTTTTATTTTTTTGTATTCTGACACCAAAGAGTTAATTCACTAATTATGTATTGGTCACATGATATGATGTAATCAGTTGTGGGTGTATATATTGTGACAGTATCATCTGTGTCACCTGTATTCCCTTCTTCCCATGTAATAGCACAGCCAAATAATCCACAGAGCAATAAATCGCTATTATCGCTGGTATCGCCAGTATCGCTGGTATCGCCCTATAAGTCCATACATGAGCCAAAGCTGAATGCTGGATAACGTTTACTGGAAGCACACAGGCACTCAAACATACAATTTATTTTATCCCCTGCTCCCATGCAAGGGATACACCCACAAATAACATACATTAACCCATAACACAAAGGTTACAACCCACATAACATCCTCCCCTCTGCCTGTGATATAATTATGGTACACAATGGTTAACATAATTATCCCAGGCAGGACAATACACAATGTCCTCTGTCCTGGAGACAACTGAGGTGTAATTCCATTATCTCTCAGGACAAAGGGAAATCGCCAATACATACGGGGAGACAATAGGACAGGCATCACTTACTCAAATACACAATGTCCCATCCTTTACAATACACATAGACATTTAACACATCCCAAAAGGGCACGAATTAGACCAGGAATTCAAAAGTTAGTAAAAGTCTCTTTGGTCTGGCTGTACTCATGGGTTTTCTGTCCAAAACCGGTTCTACACAGTCTTTTGTCCTGGAGACAATTGAGAAGTGATCCACTTATCTCCCAAGGACAGTGGCAAGACTCCATTAGCCACATGGTAGCAAAAGACAGCAAAATACATGAACTTATATATCTATGCAGCTATTGCATAAAACCGGTGCATTCAACATGAGACCTTAATGACATGGTAAGAGGCTGGCAAGTAGTCCTCTCCAAGTACTCGTGGCAAACTCAAAAGAGGGGAGTTTGTCACATATATATTGTTCACTATGTCCTGTTACTTTGCTTGAGAAAGGCTCTAGTGCACAGCCGAAACGTTGCCATTGCCACTGAGGTGAATAAAGAGTGTTCTTAATTAAATTTTTTGGAGTGCTGCCTTTTTCCTACATATATATACAGTACAGACCAAAAGTTTGGACACACCTTCTCATTCAAAGAGTTTTCTTTATTTTCATGACTATGAAAATTGTAGATTCACACTGAAGGCATCAAAACTATGAATTAACACATGTGGAATTATATACATAGCAAACAAGTGTGAAACAACTGAAAATATGTCATATTCTAGGGTCTTTAAAGTAGCCACCTTTTGCTTTGATTACTGCTTTGCACACTCTTGGCATTCTCTTGATGAGCTTCAAGAGGTAGTCCCCTGAAATGTTTTTCACTTCACAGGTGTGCCCTGTCAGGTTTAATAAGTGGGATTTCTTGCCTTATAAATGGGGTTGGGACCATCAGTGGCGTTGAGGAGAAGTCAGGTGGATACACAGCTGATAGTCCTACTGAATAGACTGTTAGAATTTGTATTATGGCAAGAAAAAAGCAGCTAAGTAAAGAAAAACGAGTGGCCATCATTACTTTAAGAAATGAAGGTCAGTCAGTCAGCCGAAAAATTGGGAAAACTTTGAAAGTAAGGGCTATTTGACCATGAAGGAGAGTGATGGGGTGCTGCGCCAGATGACCTGGCCTCCACAGTCACCGGACCTGAACCCAATCGAGATGGTTTGGGGTGAGCTGGACCGCAGAGTGAAGGCAAAAGGGCCAACAAGTGCTAAGCATCTCTGGGAACTCCTTCAAGACTGATGGAAGACCATTTCAGGGGACTACCTCTTGAAGCTCATCAAGAGAATGCCAAGAGTGTGCAAAGCAGTAATCAAAGCAAAAGGTGGCTACTTTGAAGAACCTAGAATATGACATATTTTCAGTTGTCTTACACTTGTTTGTTATGTGTATAATTCCACATGTGTTAATTCATAGTTTTTATGCCTTCATAGTCATGAAAATAAAGAAAACTCTTTGAATGATAAGGTGTGTCCAAACTTTTGGTCTGTACTGTATATACACTGCTCAAAAAAATAAAGGGAACACTTAAACAACACAATGTAACTCCAAGTCAATCACACTTCTGTGAAATTAAACTGTCCACTTAGGAAGCAACACTGAGTGACAATCAATTTCACATGCTGTTGTGCAAATGGGATAGACAACAGGTGGAAATTATAGGCAATTAGCAAGACACCCCCAATAAAGGAGTGGCTCTGCAGGTGGTAAGCACAGACCACTTCTCAGTTCCTATGCTTCCTGGCTGATGTTTTGGTCACTTTTGAATGCTGGCGGTGCTTTCACTCTAGTGGTAGCATGAGACGGAGTCTACAACCCACACAAGTGGCTCAGGTAGTGCAGCTTATACAGGATGGCACATCAATACGAGCTGTGGCAAGAAGGTTTGCTGTGTCTGTCAGCGTAGTGTCCAGAGCATGGAGGCGCTACCAGGAGACAGGCCAGTACATCAGGAGACGTGGAGGAGGCCATAGGAGGGCAACAACCCAGCAGCAGGACCGATACCTCAGCCTTTGTGCAAGGAGGAACAGGAGGAGCACTGCCAGAGCCCTGCAAAATGACCTCCAGCAGGCCACAAATGTGCATGTGTCTGCTCAAACGGTCAGAAACAGACTCCATGAGGGTGATATGAGGGCCCGACGTCCACAGGTGGGGGTTGTGCTTACAACCCAACACCGTGCAGGACGTTTGGCATTTGCCAGAGGACACCAAGATTGCAAATTCGCCACTGGCACCCTGTGCTCTTCACAGATGAAAGCAGGTTCACACTAAGCACATGTGACAGATGTGACAGAGTCTGGAGACGCCATGGAGAACGTTCTGCTGCCTGCAACATCCTCCAGCATGACCGGTTTGGCATTGGGTCAGTAATGGTGTGGAGTGGCATTTCTTTGGAGGGCCGCACAGCCCTCCATGTGCTCGCCAGAGGTAGCCTGACTTCCATTAGGTACCGAGATGAGATCCTCAGACCCCTTGTGAGACCATATGCTGGTGCGGTTGGCCCTGGGTTCCTCCTAATGCAAGACAATGCTAGACCTCATGTGGCTGGAGTGTGTCAGCAGTTTCTGCAAGACGAAGGCATTGATGCTATGGACTGGCCCGCCCGTTCACCAGACCTGAATCCAATTGAGCACATCTGGGACATCATGTCTTGCTCTATCCACCAACGTCACGTTGCACCACAGACTGTCCAGTAGTTGGCAGATGCTTTAGTCCAGGTCTGGGAGGAGATCCCTCAAGAGACCGTCCGCCACCTCATCAGGAGAATGCACAGGCATTGTAGGGAGGTCATACAGGCACGTGGAGGCCACACACACTACTGAGCCTCATTTTGACTTGTTTTAAGGACATTTCATCAAAGTTGGATCAGCCTGTAGTGTGGTTTTCCACTTTAATTTTGAGTGTGATTCCAAATCCAGACCTCCATGGGTTAAAAAACTTGACTTCATTTTTTAATTTTTGTGTGATTTTGTTGTCAGCACATTCAACTATGTAAAGAACAAAGTATTTCAGAAAAATATTTAATTAATTCAGATCTAGGATGTGTTATTTTTGTGTTCCCTTTATTTTTTTGAGCAGTGTATATATATATATATATATCTGAGGATAGAGATGGTGCAGCTCTTAGGCCAGGAAAGACTAGCCTCACATATACAGCCCTGGGAATTACATATGCCAACTGTAAAAACTGCATTTAATGTGTATAGTGCTACAAAACAGCCTCAGTAAAGTACAGCGGACTTGTTGCACTAAAACCCAGACTCATCCTTGTGTGTATCATCTGTGACTACAACTACTTCCAACCTTCACACCGCTCTCCCAAGCACATTGCAGTGAGACCAGCATAAAAACATCACTTGCGACAATATTTTGGTGCAAGGCATTTACAACGTCAGAAATATGGTGTTTAATAGTTTCTTCTGCCAAAAAATTAGTGCAGGGAGATGATAAATCTCTTTTCAACCCCTACTGCTGTCTCTTCTGGGAAAACTCTGCATCTTCTCCCTCCTTTACACACTCTTCTTAAGTCCAGCTCCAGGTTGTACAGAGTCATGCCACCTTACTGATGACAAACTAGCCCTTTCCTACAATATATATTACGACCCTAAGTCCATTTAGGTGACATGATGCCATGACATATTAGTGCTGCCACACTGGTTACTGAAACAAGCAATTATCTCTTGCCTGTCAATTGTGGCACGTAGGCCTCACACTCTCCCCATCACCATATTGAGCAGGAGCATACAATACATCATCTAACCATAACTACACCACTAGAGGACTAGATTTTTTTTCCTCTGTGATAAATTGCATACACAAATTGTTTTGGTCAACCTAAAAACTTATGATTTAACTATGTTATGGTACAAGGTTTCCCAAAGGACCAGTTTCAGGACCTGATATTAGGCAGTTTGATCTAATCTTAGCAGTTTGCAAATGCTTCCTCTCGCCTCCTTCAGTACCCTTGCCCTTAACCTTGCCAAACTGATACGATATATGTTAACTAACCAATCTGATGACCCATTAGATATTTGGCAAGCACTGAAAATGCTTGGCTGAATTACGGTCTGGTTTTTAGATTTTCAGGCTAAAATTTGGGGAAAGTTTGAAAGAAGTATTTTTTGGTATGCCTGAGCCTAATTACTTTTTGTAGCACAAAATGTAACTTGCTGGAGCTTCTTCTAGATCACATTTGTTTCTGTGCGGCAAAGGGATTTTAAAATTTAAATCTTTTTTTTAATCTGATTTGGAAGATTAAAAAAAATCTTAAGGCCCCTTTCACACGAGCGAGTATTCCGCGCGGATGCGATGCGGGAGGTGAACGCATTGCACCCGCACTGAATACTGACCCATTCATTTCTATGGGGCTGTGCACACGAGCGGTGATTTTCACGCATCACTTTTGCGTTGCGTGAAAATCGCAGCATGCTCCTCTTTGTGCGTTTTTCACGTAACGCAGGCCCCATAGAAATGAATGGGGTTGCGTGAAAATCGCAAGCATCCGCAAGCAAGTGCGGATGCGGTGCGATTTTCACGCACGGTTGCTAGGAGACGATCGGGATGGAGACCCGATCATTATTATTTTCCCTTATAACATGGTTATAAGGGAAAATAATAGCATTCTGAATACAGAATGCTTAGTAAAACAGGGCTGGAGGGGTTAAAAAAAAATAAAAAGTCATTTAACTCACCTTTATCCACTTGCTCGCGTAGCCGGCATCTCCGTCTGACTCTTTTACTGTATAGGACCTGTGGAGAGCATTAACTATAGTTTAAGGACCTGGGATGACGTCACTCTGGTCATCACATGGTACGTATTCAGAATGCTATTATTTTCCCTTATAACCATGTTATAAGGGAAAATAATACTATTTACAGAACACCGATCCCAAGCCCGAACTTCTGTGAAGAAGTTCGGGTTTGGGTACCAAACACGCGCGATTTTTCTCACGCGAGTGCAAAACGCATTACAATGTTTTGCACTCGCGCGGAAAAATCGCGGGTGTTCCCGCAACGCACCCGCACATTTTTCCGCAACGCCCGTGTGAAAGAGGCCTTAGAGATCATATGAGTTTTCCAGTTGCGTGAAAACTCCATCATAATCACCAGATGTTATAGTTCAACAGATATCTTAGCTAAACTATTTCTATAATCTCAGAATACACTCTGGAAATGCAACCAATCCCTAGGATCCCTCTACCACCCCTGGTGGGATTGTCTGATTATCTCCCCATTTTTTTAAATTTTTGTTTCAATTGATAGTGCAGAAGTGCAATACATAGCGTTATATATAGAGATGAGTGAATTGAAGTTGCCGTAATGGAATTCGATCCGAATTTCAGGAAAAATTCGATTGACACCAAAGAGAAGTGCTCATTGACACTCCTGCTCCCTTGCATGAACTCCTGCTTGTGTTATTATTTGCCCTGTTTTGTATTTACCTGTCTGTTATGTTTGCCTATGTGCCGTCGGTACCTTCTGGTACCTGTTGTCCATTCGCTCATACGCTGTCACTGTCTAGGTCACGCTCCAGAGTGGACCCTGGCAACTTCCTGCGGCTAAGTCTAACCCTACCATCTAGGGCTCTAGTGAAAACCAGGAGTTGCTTAGTTACGCCCCTCTGGAGTATTACTAGACAGTGGCGCAGTGGGGGTTTTCTCCCACTGTGCTGACGGTACATAGAGCTCATGTTTTCTCTGTGCTGCCTTCCATGTTTTTGTTTGTGCAATAAACTCTTATGTGTCTGTATCTGATTTCCGTTTGTTTATTGCATGACGACGCGGTGGTCTCTCCTGGGACCTCCAACTCGTGACAAGTAGCCATCAGAGGATGGATACATGTTCTCATTCTGTTTACGCCAAATTCGGACTCTACCATTTGAATGTCTCAACAGAAATCGCGGCTCATCAGACCAGGCAACATTTTTCCAGTCTTCAACAGTCCAATTTTGGTGAGCTCGTGCAAATTGTAGCCTCTTTTTCCTATTTGTAGTGGAGAAGAGTGGTACCCGGTGGGGTCTTCTGCTGTTGTAGCCCATCCGCCTCAAGGTTGTGCGTGTTGTGGCTTCACAAATGCTTTGCTGCATACCTCGGTTGTAACGAGTGGTTATTTCAGTCAACATTGCTCTTCTATCAGCTTGAATCAGTCGGCCCATTCTCCTCTGACCTCTAGCATCCACAAGGCATTTTTGCCCACAGGACTGCCGCATACTGGATGTTTTTCCCTTTTCACACCATTCTTTGTAAACCCTAGAAATGGTTGTGAGTGAAAATCCCAGTAACTGAGCAGATTGTGAAATACTCAGACCGGCCCGTCTGGCACCAACAACAATGCCACGCTCAAAATTGCTTAAATCACCTTTCTTTCCCATTCTGACATTCAGTTTGGAGTTCAGGAGATTGTCTTGACCAGGACCACACCCCTAAATGCATTGAAGCTAGATAATTGCATTAATGAGAAATAGAACAGGTGTTCCTAATAATTCTTTAGATGAGTGTATAAACTAACTATCTAATGTAATTGGATAAGGAATAGGATCCAGATGAAAGCACAGAGCACAGCAATGTCACTGCTCTCTCTCTCTGAGAACTGCAAAAAAACAGCAGAAAATGGCTTCTGAGGAGTTTATTATATAGTAAAGGGGTAGGCAACTTTCCTATTAGTTGCTAGGGATGTTGCTAAGCTCTGACAAAGACATTGCAGCCTTCTTATTGGCCCACAAGCAAGAAGGGAGGTTACTGATGAAAAAAATATATAGAATATTCGCGATTGCAAATATATCGCACTATATTCTACATCTTCGTGAATTCTCGAAGTGCCAATATTCACGATAAAAATTCGGGATTATAATATTCACGATCAACACTACCAGTGATATCTGTCAAGGGATGCATACAGTACTTAACCTGCTCGGTTCCGACTCTGAGGGTCCATTTCTGTCTTTACTGCGCTTTGGTCCCCACATGTAAACTACCATACAAGCATGAACAGGGACATGTGCCTCACTGTAGCCAATGACTAGTCTCTGAGGTGAAGTGTCCCCAAGAGGCACCTCACTGCTTCATCATGTGGTGCTAGGGAACGCATCACCGCTGAGGCCAGTTATTGGCTGCAGCAGTATAAATGTCATGGTCCATGGCAGAAGTTTACATGCTGAAACCAAATCGCAATCAAGACAGTGGTGGACACACTGAGCTGGGACTGAGAGTCAAGGAGCTGGTAAGTATGTTTCTCTCAATATATTGTGAGTGTGGGGTATCTAAAAAATGATATGAAATTGTACGACCCCATTAACATTATTTTTTCCACAGAGTAAAATCACTAAATTTGAAATAAGACAGTGGCATAACTGTTATAAACCTATACTATACCATATCTAAGAATATTTTGAATCTGTTTCTATTCATTGCATAATAGCCTCCTTATCGATGGAAGACTGGATAGGCACCAATTTAGACACAATGTACCACAATACAACTTTATTTTTCTAGCTTCACTTGTGGGACAACCTAAAACAATGAAAAATATTCTTCTGTTCTGGCTCAAGCTGTTGGTACTGTTGCAGTGATATTTTCAAGCAGAGTATAAAAGTAAGGTAATGCCACTTTGAAAACTCATGAATGATTTATGAATGATTTGAAGAAGAATGTACATTAGGAATAGAAAAAAGGATTATTGTAAATATTGTACAAAATATCAGTGACAATAATAATCAAAATAATAATCTAAAAACTTTATTTGGTACATAGACATTATAGTTATAGATCCACACATGAAAAAAGATTTTATTAAATAGGAACATTAAACATATCAAACCCAACATAGTCCTGTTTCTTCAGACTTCTTGAAAGATGCCTTACTCCCCAAAATAGCATTAAATAATGGAAAATATAATTTAAAGACTAAAAAGATAACGCTGCCATCAAAGAACAGGCATATATGAAGAGGTTAGGAGCGCAGCCTGCTGATGAATTGCTCTTGTAGGAGATCTTCTTGTGAATAGTTTCTTCTGAAAAATAAAAATATGATCTATCAAAAGCATTCAAAGTGTTGTTTGTGTTTTTATAAGTAAACTATTACTGTAACAAAGAAATTCAGACAAATTCATTAAAGTGTAACTGCTGTTTAATTTTTTATACCCTAATGGAATAGTACACCCTACTGTATAAATGCTTTTGTGCTTTATAATTTAATCTTTTTCAGTTTCACCTCATAATAACACCCAGGAATGTGTGTCACTTTCACGTTGAGCAGGCCTCTTCTCACAGCGTTGTCATGAGCCGTCTCCTCTCTGATATAAACAAGAGACTGGGAGAGCCCTGAGTGCCTGAGATTGGGCAGAAAGTGGAGGGGGGAGGGCTGCTTTAGATGCTGCTTTCTTCTGAATGGTAGCAGCTAGAAACATGCAACTGGTCTTGTTTAAAAGCTGACCCAGGCTTTCATACAAGACCAGAGCAATTCCAAGCAACAGAGGAGATATTACTGTTAGAATCGAGTCGGGAATAATCGCAGGTAAAACCTGCTTTTACTTTCACTTTCAGCTGCCTTGCTGTAATTCAAACAGGACCAGTTGCATAGCTGCTACCATTCAGGAGAAAGCAGCATCTAAAGAAGCACTTCCCCCTCCACTTTCTGCCCGATCCCAGGCACTCAGGTCTGAACTCCTCCTCAAAGCCCATATCTCTAGCTGGTACCAAACCAGAGATATGAGTAGCTAAAGCAGCCCCCGCCCCTCCCCTTCAGTCTGGAGGAGAATGAGGGAGCAGCTGCAGAGCTGACAGGAGGAGAGAAAGATAGTAAAAAAATATGTAAAAATGTAACAATGTGACATTATCTGCAGTGTAGTGACCCACATAATACAATTACGTTATTTTTACCACACAGTGAGCGCCGTAAAAAAAAATTCTACAAAATAATGTAAAAATTGAATTTTTTTTATCTTTACCCCTAAAAATAAAATAATAAAAGTTATTTAATACACTATAAAATGGTTCATAAAAAACTTTTAATGTGACTATTTGGAGGCTAAAATAAATGCTTACTGATTTCATGTAATTGAAGGGCTTGTCTCTGGTTAGCTGTATGTGAGAGGGTACACACTGCTCTGGGGTAGTGGCGGGGGTTATCTGCATTCTTATTGGTCTTGTCTGTCTCTGGTTAGCTGTATGTGAGAGGATACACACTGCTCTGGGGTAGTGGAGAAAGTTATCTGCATTCTGATTAGAACCTGCTAGTTCTTGTGAGGAGAGCAAGGGCTTATGGGAAGTGAGGGAAATACAGGATGGCCTTAAGGACAGGGCAAAGGCCATTTTAGGAAGATGCTGAAAGGCACAGAGAGAAGAGGCGCAGAGAAATAGGGTTGCTAAGGGCTGAATACATATATCAAAAAGGTAAAATTAACTGAAAAATAAAGCGTCATGAATACCTTCCCTTCAGCATCACATATGTTAGGAATTTCAATCTTGGTACTGTAATGGCAGTTACACTTTAAAGAAAAGAATACTATTACTATACTGTAATTGCTAATTTCAAGCCTTTTAACACCTTAGCGACCACCCATATGCCTTTTTACGGCAGTCACTAATGAGCTTTAGGCTAAGTCACCGTCATTTACATAATTTAAGTAATTTACGGGGGCTAGTGAAAGAGCTGCAAGGGTCTCCCATGCAGCAGAGAGCCAGACTCCTGCTCTAACGACCCTTATCAGCAGAAGAGCCAATCTAGGCAGTTTAACGCCTTAGATGCCACAGTCAATAGCAACCTCTCTCTCTGCAACTGCTGTGACCTTTGAACTTTGATTAAAAGGGCCAGGCAGTGAAAACATCATCACACGGCCCTGTCAATCAAAGGGCAGAGGGCACAATATCTGCAAAGAGATCTGAACCTCTAGATGTAACAGCAACACCTCTGTTGCTCCTAGGGGCTCATTTGCATGTATAAAAATAAAATTTTTCTCAGCAATGAGGGCACATATGTACATGGTGCCAACACAGATGTTTTCAGCTGCCAAGTGCACATGTAACAGTTCAGCCAGTTTCATAGGTGCAAATCTGCTGACAAATGCCCTTTAAATAATTTAGCATGCTCTATGGCATTTTTCTGTCATTTTTATAGGGGTTGAAAAAAATGTAAAGAAAAAAAATGGGGTGGGTACATTTATCAAGCTCAGCACTCCAAAATTCTGGCTTCAAAAAGTTGTAGTTTTTTCAATTTTGAAATGGGTAGGAAAGTGAGCATGGTTAGCTGTTAGTTTTACTCCAGATTTGTGAATCTTGACTTTTTAAAAAGTCACAAAAAAGGAACAGTCCCACTGCGGGGATGGAGAAGAAAAACTGTAGAAACATCTCTAGACAATGATGTCAAGTTTAAAGATGCACCAAATTTAGCAATCACTATACAACATTTGAAACATTTTGCACAAATTACACCAAATCAGACTCAAGAAAAACTGATTTAAAATTGGTCCCTGAAACGATTGATGTGGAAATCCTCTCTATGTCAGTCAGAAAACTTTTTAATTAAAATGTTGAGTATATTGAAAGAATGCAGACACAATTTGCAACATTCTGTAAATCTAACCTACAGAATACAGAAGAATAATATTTGTCATCGTTTAGCTCTAAGACCCATTATGACATACCGAGGAAAACTGAGGAGACTCTGTAGCTAATTAATGGAAATGGTCAAAGACTGACACTTTCTAAAACCTGGAAAGCATTATTATTAGAATCCTCAAGCTTTTGAAGGAAGGTAAATGAGCTCTTAACAAGCTCTGCCTCTGATGCCACCAGATGTAAAGCCTAATTCACACGTCCATGGAACACGGTCCGTGAGATACCGGACTGGCAACCAATAACGCCGTGCGCTCCTGCACTAAGCAGGAAGCCAGTCCGGTATCTCACGGACTGTGTTCCACGACGGACATGTGAATTAGGGCTAAGGCAGCTATCAGGTAAATTCATTTTTAACCTTTTAAACATGACTTGGATAATAATTAACCCAATACCTCATCTGGAGAAAGCTGTTTTAGGGGGATGCTTGCCCTTCATCAGTGCAAAAAAAAAGAGCATTTGCTTAACTGGGTGAGAGGCCTAGGTCAGAATTTGTGGAATACTATATCTCAATACTACAGGGTGGGCCATTTATATGGATACACCTTAATAAAATGGGAATGGTTGGTGATATTAACTTCCTGTTTGTGGCACATTAGTATATGTGAGGGGGGAAACTTTTCAAGATGGGTGGTGACCATGGCGGCCATTTTGAAGTCGGCCATTTTGAATCCAACTTTTGTTTTTTCAATAGGAAGAGGATCATTTGACACATCAAACTTATTGGGAATTTCACAAGAAAAACAATGGTGTGCTTGGTTTTAACGTAACTTTATTCTTTCATGAGTTATTTACAAGTTTCTGACCACTTACAAAATGTGTTCAATGTGCTGCCCATTGTGTTGGATTGTCAATGCAACCCTTTTCTCCCACTTTTCACACACTGATAGCAACACCGCAGGAGAAATGCTAGCACAGGCTTCCAGTATCCGTAGTTTCAGGTGCTGCACATCTCGTATCATCTGAAGGCAATCGTCTATGCTGTGAAGATACGAGATGTGCAGCACCTGAAACTACGGATACTGGAAGCCTGTGCTAGAATTTCCCCTGCGGTGTTGCTATCAGTGTGTGAAGAGTGGGAGAAGAGGGTTGCATTGACAATCCAACACAATGGGCAGCACATTGAACACATTTTATAAGTGGTCAGAAACTTGTAAATAACTCATGAAAGGATAAGTTATGTTAAAACCAAGCAGACCATTGTTTTTCTTGTGAAATTCCCAATAAGTTTGATGTGTCACATGACCCTCTTCCTATTGAAAAAACAAAAGTTGGATTCAAAATGGCCGCCATGGTCACCACCTATCTTGAAAAGTTTCCCCCCTCACATATACTAATGTGCCACAAACAGGAAGTTAATATCACCAACCATTCCCATTTTATTAAGGTGTATCCATATAAATGGCCCACCCTCTTTATCTCCTGAAGTCGTGTGAGGAGTTTTATCGTCCAGGCAACACTTCTCTGGAATTCTGGGAAGATCCTATGCAAATGAACTCTTAAGCTGCACCTCTGGTACCACCAGGTAAAAGGCAGCTATCCTATAAGTCAATGTTTGACCTTTTACTATATGACCTCCATAAGGTCATATAGTATTTACTGAATCCTGACCTAGGCCTCTCCCCCAATTAAGCTAGTAGTCTCTGCTATGCACTGATGAGGGGAATTCACTACAAAACAGCTGTCTGCAGATGAGAAGCTGGCTTAATTTTTCTCCAAGTCATGTCTAAAAGGTTAGACATTGACTTATAGAATAGCGCCATACATCGGTTGGCATCAGAGGCAGAGCTTGTTAAGGGCTCATTTCCATACCGTCTGCCTAGAATTTCAGAGGAGCACTACCTGGCCTATAAAACTTCTCACACCAGTTAGGCACTCTCCATAAGGAGATATAGCATTACCTGAATCAAGCCCTGGATGGAGGCAGAGATTCGCTCATCCTTACCCACTGTGATTGTTAGCTCTCTAGTACACTCTAGACTCTTCAGTCATAAACACTGCCTAGAGTAGTAACAGTTTGTGCAGACTGTATGTACCTATGGTGTACCATCTTAGATAATTGTTGTTCAATGTGTATGTGACTCTTGCTTTTTATAAACGATTTGATTTTTGCTACTGTTTGCAACCATGTCTCCAAGTAATACCTTTTTCTAATGTTAAACTTAAAGGTGTTTAAAGCTCTATGATGAGAGTTTCAACAACTGGATAATACAATATTTATTATTGACTTCTGCTACACAAGGGAACACTTGTCATCTTCTTTTACTTTTTAGCTGCCCAACAGCAACATTTCAGTTTGTTGTTCTAATGTGCAACTACATGATGTTACTTAATTTTCCATTTTTTTAGGATAGCCATTTTTTTCCCCAAAGGTTCTAAATTACATTTTTGCCTCCAATAATGGGCACTTTTATGCTCACTAGCACACAGATTTTGTCTTATGTTGAATCCTACTTCCCAACATGCATCAACTTAGAAAAAAATATTATAAAACATCCTAGAAAACCACACTTCTGTTCTCTAACCTTGCCCTCCATCTTACCATATGACCATGGCCAGTAACAACATACGTGTTACCTTGTATAACGCTAAAGGTAATTAAGGCCCTAAAAAAAAGAAGTCAAGTCTTATTGGTTCTTTAAAATTACAAATGTGACTTTCTTTTACTACAAGAGACCTACTTTAGGTCTCAGTTTTCTCTGAATGTAATTATAACTTGTGATTTCATAGTAAACATTCTACATCCTCCTCCAAGGGAGAAAACATTGCATTTTATAAAAATGTACTGTACAATCACACACTATCTATAGCTCACAAGGAAAGAAGGTATCTCTCCATAAAATATTTTTTTTGGCTCCATAATCTTCATAGATAACTTATTTCCCTCAAATAAACATACAGTCCCATGGATACCTAGAACTGGAGAATTTTAGGGAACTTTCAGAGGGAATAAGTATAGATGATCGCCTATACTGCATTGAATAATCTGTAATGTTTCCTGAGACAATTAGGTTTAGTGGATATTTGACACCTTCACCACAAAATACTATTCATTTTCCTCTCAATATCACAACCATAAACATGATTATTTATCACAGGTAGACACATTTCTATAGCTATCTATAGCTGCATATAAACTTAATAACCTTATCTAATCATGGTCTTGTATCCATATCACTCTGTCTGTCTAATTTGCCTCCTAGTGCTTTGACCTAGTCACAAACAAAACTTTACTAGAAAACCCTTGTCATTTACAAACCATGCAGGTCTTATGGTGGATGCAGATGAGTGGATAATCAATTAGGAGATTAACAACATGAAACATTTAGAGATTTATAGCGGATGATAGACAAGCATCTTAATGCAAAAATTATTGTGCACAAATTTGTTCACATGTGATCGTTTACTCGATTAATTAAGCATTGTTCAGTGTATTTAGACAGCAATGATTTACATAAAACACAACTGTTTTTATATTGTTCACATCACCAGAAGAACACAGTGTACCTTGAAGCATTATTACATAAGTTTACAGTACAAGTTATTATCTAACATTAATCATTAGTGCTCAAATTGTAGGAATTATCTACTTGTCTAAATGCACCATTAAGGTCCCTTTACATGGAATAATTATCGGGCACATTATCAGGGAAGAAATTTCATACGAACACTCGTTCCCGATAATTGATCTATGTAAAGATGCCGCCAATCACTCAATGAACGAGCAACCGCTCAGTCATTGGGTGAAATAATTGCTTATGCAGACACCAAAAAATCATTGTTCTTGGGCAGCAGATTGTACTGTGTACACAGGGATCTGCTGCCCAGAAACAATGATCCTATAACAAACTTACCTTTCCAGGCTCCAGCTGCACGATCCTCAGCCTCGGCATGGTCGCACCTGGAGAGATGCACTGCTGAGCCACACCCCCTGGTGACACAACAGCATCCTCATCAAGCAGATGCAATGCACTGTTTCTCCCCAGAGCGGACGTGTGCTGGTAGAGATTAGCAGTGGGCTGATTACTCAGCTGCTCTATTACTGTCTGCTAGTGTTTCTGACTAATGGAGCACCAAATCATGGAGCTATCAGGTTCTCATCCAGGGACTTGACCGCTCTATTTAAATCCCTTCCTGGCCATACACCAAGTCTTTGACTCACTAGCTGTGTTCCTGGTTCTTTCTCCTGTGCTTATTTGGATTGCTTGTGCTTCTGACCCCAGCTTGTCTTCTAACTACGCTCTGTCTCTCTTTTGATACTGCATAGTCCATCTGGTTCTGATCTTGGCTTGTCTTCTAACCACTCTTTGTCTCTCATTTGGTACTGCATAGTACTGAGTAATTTATATACTACTGTGTATTGCGTCTGTCTGTCTTTGTTTGCCCATCTCTGCACTTATATAGCATAGGGACCATTGACCAGTTCCAGTCTAGCAATCTAGGATCTGTACTACAAATAGGCAGGGAAAGTGGGCTGGGTACTAGCCTTAGAGCTCACTGTACTTGTATGTCCTTACCTACAGTTGTTACAGATAGTATATGGGGCCTGCAACTGCTCATCCCCATACACTGGAAGTGATTGTTGCATGTAAATGCAGCTCTCACCTACCCTGGCGATCATGCAATAATGGGAAAGGAACAGTTCCTTTCCAATCATTGCCTGCTCAGTCTGCGGGTGTAAATGAACCCTCTCAGATTTCTTCATTGGGAATGAAACCCCTGATATCTCCCCTCCAATAGCGTGCAAAACACACAAGGCTTTCATTAGGTGCAAATTAATAACTCCAGGCACTAAATTCAAAAAGCAATGCTCTGCAGAGCTTAATTCCCTTCTAGTCCAAATACAGTTGCAAGAAAAAGTATGTGAACCTTTTGGAATGATATGGATTTCTGCACAAATTGGCCATAAAATGTGATCTGATCTTCATCTAAGTCACAACAATAGACAATCACAGTCTGCATAAACTAATAACACACAAAGAATTAAATGTTACCATGTATTTATTGAACACACCATGTAAACATTCACAGTGCAGTTGGAAAAAGTATGTGAACCCTTGGATTTAATAACTGGTTGAACCTCCTTTGGTAGCAATAACTTCAACCAAACGTTTCCTGTAGTTGCAGATCAGACATGCACAACGGTCAGGAGTAATTCTTGACCATTCCTCTTTACAGAAATGTTTCAGTTCAGCAATATTCTTGGGATGTCTGATGTGAATCGCTTTCTTGAAGTCATACCACAGCATCTCAATCGGGTTGAGGTCAGGACTCTGACTGGGCCACTACAGAAGGCGTATTTTCTTCTGTTTAAGCCATTCTGTTGTTGATTTACTTCTATGCTTTGGGTCGTTGTCCTGTTGAAACACCCATCTTCTGTTGAGCTTCAGCTGGTGGACAAATGGCCTTAAGTTCTCCTGCAAAATGTTTTGATAAACTTGGGAATTCATTTTCCCTTCGATGATAGCAATCCGTCCAGGCCCTGCGCAGCAAAGCAGCCCCAAACCATGATGCCCCCACCACCATACTTCACAGTTGGGATTAGGTTTTGATGTTGGTGTGCTGTACCTCTTTTTCTCCACACATAGTGTTGTGTGTTTCTTCCAAACAACTCAACTTTGGTTTCATCTGTCCACAGAATATTTTGCCAGTACTGCTGTGGAACATCCAGGTGCTCTTGTGCAAACTGTAAACGTGCAGCAATGTTTTTTTTGGACAGCAGTGGCTTCTTCTGTGGTATCCTCCCATGAAATCCATTCTAGTTTAGTGTTTTACGTATCGTAGATTCGCTAACAGGGATGTTAGCATATGCCAGAGACTTTTGTAAGTCTTTAGCTGACACTCTAGGATTCTTCTTCACCTCATTAAGCAGTCTGCGCTGTGCTCTTGCAGTCATCTTTACAGGACGGCCACTCCTAGGGAGAGTAGCAGCAGTGCTGAACTTTCTCCATTTACAGACAATTTGTCTTACCATGGACTGATGAACAGCAAGACTTTTGGAGATACTTTTATAACCCTTTCCAGCTTTATGCAAGTCAACAATTCTCAATCGTAGGTCTTCTGAGAGATCTTTTGTGCGAGGCATCATTCACATCAGGCAATGTTTTTTGTGAAAAGCAAACCCAGAACTGGTGTGTGTTTTTTATAGGGCAGGACAGCAGTAACCAACACCTCCAATCTCATCTCATTGATTGGACTCCAGTTGACACCTCACTCCAATTAGCTCTTAGAGATGTCATTAGTCTATGGGTTCACATATTTTTCCACCTGCACTGTGAATGTTTACATGGTGTGTTCAATAAAAACATGGTAACATTTAATTATTTTTGTGTTATTAGTTTAAGCAGACTGTGATTGTCTATTGTTGTGACTTAGATGAAGATCAGATCACATTTTAGGACCAATTTCTGCAGAAATCCATATAATTCCAAAGGGTTCACATACTTTTGCTTGCAACTGTAGCTGCTTTGGTGTCAGCTGAAAAATGTTCTAGAGCAACAGAAATTCAGAACAATTGCAGTACTGAGGAAGAAGCTGAGGGTATATTTTAACATTAAATTGGTCAAAATGTATCAGAAAACTGGGATAAGGGGCTCTAAGGTCATGTTTGCCTTAGTTAAAAAATGCAAAGAGCAATCCTTATACGGTACAAGAAATTAAAATGACTTTAGAATCTACGGCATGTAATATAGATAATATAACAATCCTTTCACTCCTCCCTCCCTATACAATATATCTGATCATCCTAAATCATGAGGAACTCACTATCCTCCCTATCAGAGTAGGAAAAACACATCCTATTACAACCCTTTACAAAGCAGGAGTTTTCTAATGTTTTGGTTGCCATTCCCAAAAGGAAACGCCCTGGACTAGAGAGTTTCCCAATCAGCCATTAGTAAAAATTTTCCTGGCTTTGCCATTTTTTTTTTACTTTATGAAACTTCCTCAAACATGGACCCAGCTTCCCTTTCAGGCTCTAGAGGCACATATCACCTTGATAACTAATGTGGGGAAGTTAAGCTAATTGTGGGAATTATTGCCCCAAATCCATTTTAAACCCATGTTAAATTATTGGCCCAAGAATTATCCAACAGACTCAAAGCACTGCTCTCAAAATTGATTTCTCCTTAGAGCAAGCAACACTACCAGACTTATCAAACTCATACATTGTGCCTCTTCAAAGACAATCTCCTTATCTCAGTGGCGTAGCGTGGGTTGCCAGCACCCAGGGCAAACCAAGTATTGCACCCGCCCAACATGTGACCACGCCCCTTTTTACAGATAATGTAGTAGATATCACTTGCACAGATAATGTAGTAGATGGGTGTGAGCCCCCAGAATTCAGAACATGCACAGTGTGACCTGAAGTCTGGGGGCAGGATGAGGCAGGGTGCGCCAAATTCTATATCCACCCTCCCATCACTACAGAACATACAGGGTAATACAGCGCCCCATACCTCTTAATTCCAGTGACGTCTCCTTTGATGTAGATGTTCTCTTTCCTCCTCTTCTCCTTTCAGACCTTCTGACCACCATTTTTCAGCCATTTCTCATCCCCCAAAGTTCTCCTCTCCTTCCTTTCTTCTAGTGCCCCCCAATAATGTACCAGTATAAAATGCCCCATATATAGTGCCCCAGTAGATGCCCTTAGTGTCCCCCATAATTTGCAAGTATAAACTACCCTTTCTTAGTGCCCCCGTAGATGACCCCATAGAACTCCTCTCCACCTTTCCCCATAGTACCCACCATAATGTGATCCAGTATAAAATGCTCCTATACAGAGCCCCCCATATAAAATACCCCTTCTTTGTGGCCTCAGTAGAAGCCCCCATAGTGTTCCTCTCCCCCCTTCCCCCATAGTGCCCCCCATATAAAATACTCCTTCTTTGTGGCCTCAGTAGATACTCCCACTAATGTGCCAGTAAGAAGTGCCCCCATTGTGCCAGCCAATAATGTGCCAGTAAAAAGTACCCCCAATAATGTGTAAGTAAGATTTGCCCCCATAGATGGCCCCATAGTGCCCCCAATAATGTTCCAGTAAGATGTGTCCCATATATGCCCCCCAATAATGTGCCAGTAAGAAGTGCCCCCATAGATTCCCCCCATTATGTGCCAGTAAGAAGTACCAGCATTATATATGGACAAAGTCCTCACTCTGATATGATAAAATCTGAGACACTTAGCCAATATATTTTGATCAAAACACATCTGTGCCTGCCTACCAAGCGCCAAGGTGGTCTCAGGTCAGGCGGGTCCTATGCTAAACCTACCTAAGCCGTTGGGCTTCTATGTTCAGGAGCACAGACGCCATATCCGCGGTGTCTGCCCTCCTGAACATAGAAGCCAAACGGCTTAGGTAGGTTCAGTGTAGGACCCGCCTGACCTGAGACCACCTTGGCGCTTGGTAGGCGGACACAGATGTGTTTTGATCAAAATATATTGGCTAAGTGTCTCAGATTTTATCATATCAGAGTGAGGACTTTGTCCATATATAATGCTTGCATCTACTTTACTAAGTGCATTATTATCTTATTTCTGTGATTTTCTTCAATAATATGGCCAGGGACATCCGCACAATTATATATCATACCGTGCAGGATGTTTTTATCTTTGTTTTTTCTGTTATTTTTTTTCTATGCAGTAAGAAGTACCCCCCAATCATGTGCCAGTAAGAAGTGCCCCCCCCCCCCAATCATGTGCCAGTAACAAGTATTGTACCATATAAAAAAATAAACACTTATACTTACCTCCATCAGGCTGGCAGCGATGCGATGCAGGCCTCTTCCGCTGTACGGCAGCCTATCAGAGGAACGAGGAAGGTAGACGCCTCTCCCCTGCCCCGCAGCATCCATCTGTATTGCTGTCCTGAGGACGGCGATACAGATGACTTTGGAGATGAGCGTTTCCACAATGGAAGTGCTCATCTCCCTGTGCTCTGCCGCCGTCCCCCACTTGTCAGAAGGGCTGCGCCACCTGGGGCAATCACCTCACTTTGCCTAATTGGCGTTGTGACCCTGCTGGCGCCCCCTGAGATTTTGCACCCGGGGTAAACCTGGCTAACTACATCATTACTTTGGAGTAAGGAGAATGATCTATTTAGGTAGACTTTATTTAGGTATATTATTTAGCAGTCCCTATTACAAGTCTATGTAATTAATTTATTTTACTTACAGTATATAGCGGCAACAGTGGCGTGCCTGGGGGGGGGCAGACCACCCCGGTTGCTGGCTCTCAGGGGAGTGCAATGAGCGCTTCCATCAATACAGATGGAAGCGCTCATTGCTGGAGGGCTGACACGCCCACATACTGCAGCGGGGCACGGGAGCGCATAGTTCCTTGCCCCGCCGCCGATCACCACCATAAGCTTCAGGCCTAGTAGGCCTGAGGCCTATGCGGCAGTGAAATCTCGGCACAGGTGAGCATGATGACGTCATCGCGCGTGCCTGTGTCGGGACGCAGCAGCACAGTGAAGTGTGCGAGCAAGTGCAGGTGAGTATTTAGCTTTTAGTTTTTTGTCTTTTTTTTTTGTTTTTATGTGCCAACTTTGGGCGACGGGGGGACACACAGGAGGACATGTGGGGGAAAAATATCATGGTGTGATACTGTGTGGGGGCAAATTATTATGGGAGGGATTATTATGTAGGGGCAAATTATTATGGGAGGGATTACTATGTGGGGGAAAATTATTATGGTAGGGATTACTATGTGGAGGAAAATAATTACGGGAGGGATTACTATGTGGGGGGAAAATTACTATATGGGGAAATGTGGGGGAAACTACTGTGTGGGGCAAATTACTATATGGGGCAGTGTTGGGGGAACTACTGTGGGGGGAAACTACTGTGTCGGGGCAGTGTGAGGGAAATTACTGTGTGGGGGAAGTGTGGGGGAAATTACTGTGTGGGGGAAATTGCTGTGTGTGGGGGGAAATTACTATGGGGTGATTACTATGGGGGCAGTGTGAGGGAAATTACTATATGGGGCAGCATGGGGGGCGTTGCTATTGGGGAGGCACTGTAGGGGCAATTCTATTATTTCTGGGGACACTATACAGGGATTATTACCTGGAGCACAATATGGTGTGTTATTATTACTTGGGGCATTCTAGGAGACATTTTAGCTGCTGTAGACACTATAGGGACATTTAGGGTAATTTATCAAACTGGTGTAAAGTAGAACTGGCTCAGATTCCACCTTTCATATTTGACTGTTCTTTTGGAAATCCAGTTCTACTTTACACCAGTTTGATAAATGACCCCAATTATGTCTATTAGGGTCACTATTTTTTCAGCAGTATAGTACCTGGGGCATTGGGGAGCACCACGGGCACAGTATTGGGGGTGGCAGCATGATGACACTGTGGGGACACCAGGATGGGGAGGTTGATGCAAAAACTGAGAAATCTAACGTGTCTGTGTTACAAACTCTGTAGAGACGAGATGCGGCTGAAAGAATTTGTCATGGCGGTATAACGGAGAAGAGGAAAGAGAAGATCTTCATGACAGGAGATGTCCCTGGATGTAAGAGGTATGTGGTCAAGTATTGGGGGGGCAGAGAAAGGACCTGCCCCGGGTGCCA
Organism: Bufo bufo; assembly: GCF_905171765.1. NCBI lineage: Eukaryota > Metazoa > Chordata > Amphibia > Anura > Bufonidae > Bufo > Bufo bufo. The sequence continues at coordinate 79,925,736 of NC_053394.1, read as the reverse complement.
AACACCCTAGGCATGCTACTGAGCGGCATTATATTCTGCAGTGGTTTATAGGTATGATCATCATGAATGTGCTACCAAACTTTCCCAGTACCATGAATGTCTAGCTGTGCTACAGTATGGAGGATTTGTCACTAGTATTCTTACTTAGCTTTTCCAGGCTAGCAAATCCAGCTAGTTATTCTACAATACTGGGGACTTACCGATTCATAAACAAATTGATCTGGCATTCTGCTCGGTAACAACCTCTATGGGGCCATGTTGAGGGTAAATGGGTTATATAAAAGGCACACAAGGGTGCCCTGATCTGCTGTGTGCATCTATCATATGGCACCATATGGCACCAGTAGAGCCAATGTCCCTGATCTGCTGTGTGCATCTAGCATATGGCACCAGGGCAATGTAATCTGTTGTCACCAATGCAGCTGCATAACGTTGTCACTCAGCTTTTCTAGGACCCTGAACATCAAGCTGGTTTAGCTATATGAAGGGATTTATCAGTGCATAACTAGGCAAATTGGAATTGAGCAGTCTAGAAAAGCTGAGTAACAACCTCTGTGAGGTGGTGATGGGGGCATAATGGTCATATAAAATATATATAATTCTGCTCTAATACATTATGTAAATCTATCATGTGGCATTAGGGAAACTCTCACAAGTAGAACAAGGCTCAACCTACGGCCCTCCAACTGTTGCAAAACGACAACTCCCATCATTCCCGGACAGCCTACAGCTATAAACCTACAGAAGGGAATGGTGGGAGTTGTAGTTTTACAACAGCTGGAGGGCCACGAGTTGAGCATCCCTGGTCTAGAATATTGCTAATAAACCCACTGTTTCTGTCCCATGCTTATCCTGGAGGCATGCAAGATTTTTTTTCCCGTCTAAAATAATGGATCTCAGACGGGAATGGATGCAAAATGTGCATAACTGAGTATAACGGATGCTTAAAATACAGGATCTGTTTTTTGTGATGGATGAGAAGAACGGAAAAATAAAGGGTGATGTGAACCCGGGCTCATTTGGGTTTCCTTCACCCTAAATGACATGATCACTGACATGATTATAGCAGCTAAAGTATTAATACTCTTGCATTCAGGTCTCAAATAATCCAGTTATAGATCAACAAAGTGGATTATATTTGCAGAATGGACAAGTTGGGAACGTAAGAATCAAAGCTCCTGGACGTTTGGCAGCCCTGACTTCCTTTCTGGTCTCAGGAAGCTGGCAGAACACCACCTGTCCCTACCAGATTCTAATAACTAAATTCAACCCATCCATTATCTTGAACAAATTGGACCTTTCCTTCTTAATGTACACTTTTTATACTGGATAGCATCTGGAACCTGCACACCCATTCACCTGATTTTATGGACATTCATATGTAAGGCTGCATTTTCTTTTTGTGCGGATCTGCAAAATATGGGTGACGTCCGTGTTGCATCCATTTTTTAGCAGATCCATTGACTTCAATTGGTCCGTGAACCACATTTTGTGGCCAATTATGGGACATGTTCTATCTTTTGCTGAACAGACATACGGATGGAGAAAGCAAAAAGAACATGTCTTATGCTTAACGGCAAATGCGGACCATGGACTCATTGGAGTCAATGGGTTTGCAAAAAGACGGATGCAACATGGACGTCATGAATATTTTGCGGACCACTAAAAACATATGGTTATATGAATGTACCCTAAAAAAGAGATTTGCAACAAATTGGGATGCTAGGAATCAGCCATTCATTCGCTATCTAATTGCATCTAATTTGATCACTTTTATTGACATCTTCACTTTCATATAAATACGTATAGTTCCAATGAAATTATGAGCATCGAGCATTCATGCTACATAATCCTACTTTTGATTAATGGGTATAATATTTTGTCTTCAGTATAAATCATTATATTTTCCCTGCATTTAGTTGTGGTTATTGGAACATCCTACAAAGTTTTACTATGATAAATGAATGGTGCAATCACGCCAAGAAAATTGAAGTTGTACAAAATATGGCCATTAATAAAGTAGGTTTAATAAAAGACTGCACGGCATTGTGAATTCATACTTCTCAATTTATTATCAATCTTGTTTGTCAATTAGCCCAGTCTATTCATAAAGCTTAAAATATAGGTTTTAAATAGCATGCTATGACACGAGAAGTAAATTCCATTTTTAATGTATACTCAACTACACTAGACTTCATTGTTAAGCACATTAAGTCTGTGCTGGAATGGGTCTATTGTGCATAAAACGCAAAAAGCCTATGTGGGTGGATGAAACAATTGAAGAATGGTGTCATTTTAAGATTGACAGTGGGGCAGGGGTTAACCTAGTTGATGGTCAGTTTGTCCGTATGCATGGGTTGACTACAAGTGCATTAGAGAAAAATATTTTGGTGTTCGCAATAGACTTCGCACCATTTACTCCGAAATGTTTGTCACAGATGGTGCAGGACATCCGTTTAAGAGTGGGTGATTTTCATCAGGAATCCATTTCGTGTTTTGTGCTGGAGGGTCTGCCTGCTCCATTGGTTCTGGGTTTACCATGGTTGAGCAAACATAATCCTACCATTGACTAGCAAGCAAGACAGAATCTCGATTGGAGTGATTATTGCTTTCTGTCTTGACCACTAACGCTGTTCCCTCTTTTATTTCTGATTTGTTTGATGTATTTTCTGAGAGTGGTTACCAGGGGTTACCCCCACATCAGGAATATGATTGTCCTAACAATCTTATTCCCGGAGCGAAATTGCCCAAATCTAGGTTATATAACCTCTCTGAAACCAAAAGAGCGGCCATGCGAGAGTATATTACCGAGAGTTTGGCTAAGGGACATATTAGACCTTCCAAGTCCCTAGTGGCGGCAGGGTTTTTCTTTGTAAAGAAGAAAGATGGAACCCTTAGGCCATGCCTGGACTTACGTGAGCTCAATCGTATTAGGGTCTGTGATCCGTACCCCCTTCCTTTGATTCCTGACTTGTTTAATCAGATTGTTGGTGCTAAAGTGTTCTCCAAGTTGGACCGTAGGGGGGGCATATAATCTGGTCAGGATCAATGGAAGGGATGAATGGAAGACGGTGTTTAATACCCCAGAGGCTCATTTTGAGAGTTTGGTCATGCCATTTGGATTGACTAATGCTCACGCAGTTTTTCAGCATTTTTTTATGATATCTTTCATCATCTGGTGGGGAGGTATGTGGTTGTGTATCTGGATGACATACTCATTTATTCTCCAGATATAGAGACTCATCAGGATCACGTGAGACAGGTGTTGCAGATCCTAAGATAGAATAAATTGTATGCTAAGATGGAGAATTGTGTATTTGCAGTTCAGGAAGTGCAATTCCTGGGTTAACTACTCTCAACTTCAGGATTTTGTTTGGATCCTGAGAAGGTCCATGCTGTGTTGGACTGTGATCGACCCGAAAATCTGAAAGCGCTTAAGCGTTTTTTAGGATTCACCAACTACTACAGTAAATTTATTTTGAACTACTCGACTGTGGTCAAACCTTTGACAGACATGAAAGGTTCGGATGTCTCAGTTTGGTCTGATGCGGCATTACAAGCCTTTTCTGCGGTGAAGGAGTGTTTTGCTTCTGCTCCTCTACTGGTGCAACCGGATGTGTCAAAACCATTCATTGTGGAAGTTTATGCATCCGAGGTGGGGGAAGGATCAGTTTTGTCGCAGCATCCTTCATCTAGTAAATGGCGCCCATGTGCTTTCTTCTCTAAGAAACTCTCGGCTGCAGAAAGGAATTATGACGTGGGAAATAAAGAGTTGCTGGCCATTAAGTTAGCCTTTGAGGAGTGGCGTCATTGGTTGGAAGGAGTTATTCATCCTATTATTGTGCTTACTGACCACAAAAATCTGGCTTATCTGGAGTCAGCTAAATGAATGAACCCTGGGCAGGCCAGATGGTTGTTGTTTTTCACCAGATTTAATTTCATAGTCGCCTATCGCCCTGGGGTTAAGAACATCAAGGCTTTGTTTGTCGCGTAGCTTCCCTGGGGGGGGGGGTTGATTTGGAAGATCCTGGTTCGATATTGTCTGAAGGGGTAGTCATCTCCGCCCTATATCCTGACCTTTAGGCAGAGGTGTTGGAGGCCCAGGGAGATGTACCGAATTCTTGTCCTCTGGGGAAGTTGTTTGTTCCTTCTGAATTACGTCACAAGGTGTTTGAGGAATATCACTGCACGGTTCTCACAGGACACCCTGGGAGCAGATCCACTGCCGATCTCATCTCTGCTTGTAGTACTTGTGCACATGCTAAGGTGACACATACTTGGCCTTCCGTGATCTTTACTTCCGTTGCCCATCTCGTCCAGACCTTGGACTCATTTGTCCATGGATTTTATCACAGATTTGCCTAATTTCTTAGGAAAAACTGTGATTTTGGCGGTTGTTGCTTTAATAAGATTATGCACTTTATAGCATTGTCAGGTCTACCTAATGCTAAAACTCTTGCACAAGTGTTTGTCGATAACATCGTGAAATTACATAGTATTCTTTCTGATGTGGTGTCTGATAGGGGGACTCAGTTTGTTTCCAAATTCTGGAAGGTGTTCTGTACTCGTCTGGGGGCACAATTGTCTTTCTCTTCGGCTTTTCATCCTCAGTCGAACAGACAGACTGAACGCACTAACCAGAATCTGGAGACATATTTGATATGTTTTGTCTCAGAGAACCAGGAGGAGTGGTCTTAATTTTTGTCTTTAGCCGAATTTGCCATAAATAACCGTAGACAGGAGTCCACTGATAAGTCGCCGTTTTTTGGGGCATATGGGTTTCACCCGCAATTTGGCACATTTTCTGGTACGGAAACTTCTGGTATACTGGAAGAGGAACGACTTTTCTCTTTGTCATCTATTTGGCGGAAGATTCAAAATAATCTAAGAATAATAGGCAATAAGTATAAACGTATGGCTGACAAGAGACGTATGAATGGTCCACACCTAAAAGTGGCTGATTCTGTGTGGCTGTCCACAAGAAACATTAAGTTGAAAGTACCCTCTTGGAAGTTGGGTCCAAGGTTTATCGGTTCATATAAAATCATTGCCATTGTTAACCCGGTTGCCTTTTGTCTTGAATAGTGATGGACAAACATCGGCCAGGATGAATCACGAACGCGATCAAATGTTTGTGAACCGCAAGTTTGCGACGTGCTCCATTTACTTCAATGGCAGGCGAACCTGAAAAACCTTCAGCTTATATTTGCAGCCACCAAATACTTAGTATAAGTATACAAATCATCCCACAACATGGACAGTGACATACTAGAGAGGGATCAATCACACAAATTCAGACAAAAATTATGAATCTTAATCAGGGGACATTATTATGCGTCTTAAAGGGAAATTCTCTGAAATGTGCCCTATTATTAGAGCCTAGAAAAACTTTATTTTAGGCGACGGGAGTACGGGCCTTAAAAATTAGGGATTCACCTGACATAAAAGAAATTCAGATTATGTGGCTCGAGGTACATTATGCGGTCAATGGATAAAAATTTTACTGTAGGCCACTGGACTACAGGCCCCAAGCATTAGGCATTCACCGGACAGAAAAGATCAAGTGATTACGTGGCCGGAGGTATATTACTCGGTCAATGCATATAAATTTTACTGCAGGCTAGTACAAATACAGGTCAAATAGATATGTTTAAAAGAACTAAAAATATGAAATTGGATTAAAAACATGGCTAACGAAATCCCCCCTCTTGAAAAAAAACCTAATGATAATAGTTGAAATTTGATAACACGTGGTCGTCACTGGTGTTGAATTCCTCCGAGGCCGCAACAATTATTCATTCAGCGTACATAAAAGAAACCAAAGCCAAAGTATGTGGCTGGAGGTAGCTTACACGGTCATTGGATTGGATATCAATTTTCCAGCAGGCCAGTGTACTATAGGCCCCAAAAATTATGCATTAAGCGAACATAAAAGAACAAGTAAGTATGTGGCTGGAGGTAGATTACACGGTCATTGGATATAAATTTTCCAGCAGGCCAGTGTATTACAGGCCCCAAAAATTATGCATTCAGCGTACATAAAAGATCAAGTAAGTAAGTGGCTGAAGGTAGATTACACGGTCATTGGATATCAATTTTCTAGCGGTCCAGTGCACTACAGGCCCCAAAAATTTTGCATTCAGCGTACATAAAAGAACAGGTAAGTTAGTGGCTGAAGGAAGATTACACAGTCATTGGATATCAATTTTCCAGCAGGCCAGTGTACTACAGGCCCCAAATATTATGCATTTAGTGTACATAAAAAAATAAGTAAGTAAGTGGCTGAAGGTAGATTACACGGTCATTGGATATCAATTTTCCAGCAGGCCAGTGTACTACAGGCCCCAAAAATTATGCATTTAGTGTACATAAAAAAAACAAGTAAGTAAGTGGCTGAAGGTAGATTACACGGTCATTGGATATCAATTTTCCAGCAGGCCAGTGTACTACAGGTCCCAAAAATTATGCATTCAGCGTACTTAAAAAAACAAGTAAGTAAATGGCTGAAGGTAGATTACACTGTCATTGGATATCAATTTTTTCAGCAGGCCAGTGTACTACAGGCCCCAAAAATTAAGCATTTAGCATACATAAAAGAACAAGTAAGTATGTGGCTGGAGGTCTATTAGATAGTAAATGGATATCAATTTTACTGAAGGCCAGTATAAATACAGGTCAAATACATATGTTTAAAAAAACTAAAAATATAAAATTGGATTAAAAAATATGGCTAACGAAATCCCCCCTCTTGAAAAAAAACCTCTAATGATAATAGTTAAAACACATGGTCGTCACAAGTGTTGAATTCCTCCGAGGCCCAAAACATTGGGCATTTAACAGACAGAAAAGGCCTTTTATGCCGTTGTATTTACCTAAGACAGGGACCATTATTTGTTCTGTGTGGTGGTGGATATTTGTGGGCTGGCATGAGGAAATTCAATTAAACGTGGTCGTCACAGGTGTTGAATTCCTCCGAGATCCATGCCTCATTCATTTTTAGAAATGTGAGGTAGTCCACACTGTCGTGAGCCAGGCGAGTGCGCTTATCGGTCACGACATCCCCTTCTGCGCTGAATGTCCTTTCGTACAGGACACTGGACGAGGGGCAAGCCAACAGTTCCATGGCAAATTGTGCCAGCTATGGCCACAGGTCAAGCCTGCACACCCAGTAGTCCAGGGGTTCCTCGCTCTCAGAGCGTCCACATCGGCCGTTTTTCCGATGTAGTCGGACACCTGTCGGTCTAGGCGTTCCCTGAGGCTGGATCCGGAGGGCGGCTGTCGATGGGTTGGCTGCAAGAATGATTTTATATCCGAAATGACCAACACATCTTCAAACTACCCTCTTCTTGCATCCACTGTTGGATTGGTACCCGCAACTGTTTCTCTGTGAGTGAAAATTCCTCTGCCAGCGCCCGCAAAAACAGAATGCAGCATTTCTCGAAGAAAGTCCTGGAAGTGCTGCATTCTGACAACCCTCTGTGATGGTGGTAACATGTCCGCCATTTTGTGTTTGTACCGGAGATCTGAGAACGTTGCCACCCAGTACTGGTCCTTGCCCTTTATGCTTTTTATACGGGGGTCCCTCTTCAAACACTGGAGCATGTACGCCCCCATTTGCACTAAACTGGAAGCGGTGGAGTGGCCTGGCTCCTGCTCATCGTCCAGGATAATGTTGTGCTCGGTCTCCTCCCCCCAGCTACGGACAACACCAGGGATCCCAGAAAAGTTTAAAGCATGCTCTTCTTGCTCCTCCTCCACCCCGGCAACATCCTCCTCTAACTTCTCTTCAGACCCCTGTTGACTTGTCTCAGATGGAGTACCCCCCCCCCGGGAATTCATCCAGCGTTGCGACTTCCTCATCTTCCTGCTCCTGCTCCTCGACGGCTTGATCAATGACACGACGCAATGCACGCTCCAGAAAGAAGGCGTAAGGTACGATGTCACTCATGGCGCCCTGGCTGCGACTGACCAGTTTGGTGATCTCATCAAATGGCTGCAGAAGTCTGCATGCGTCGCTTATGAACAACCACTGCCGCGGTGAAAAAAAACAAGCTCCCCAGAACCTGTCCTACCGCAGAGTTCGTAAAGGTAGTCGTTAACTGCACGTTTCTACTGGAGCAGCCTATCAAGCATATACAAGGTGGAGTTCCATCGCGTCGGGCAGTCACAAATCAGACGTCTGACAGGTAGGTGGTGTCGCTGCTGAACGTCAGCAAGGTGAGCCATGGTCGTGTAAGATCTTTTAAAATGGGCAGAGATTCTCCTAGCCTGCCGCAAGACGTCTTGGACCCCGGGGTATTTGGAAACGAATATCTGCACGACTAAGTTCAGGACTTGTGCCATGCAAGGCACGTGTATCATTTTGCCCTGTTTCAGCGCGCTCAGCAGATTGGCACCGTTGTCGCACACCACTTTACCAACTGTCAAATTGACCGGGGTTAGCCACTGATCGGTCTATGACCGCAAAGCTGAAAGGAGTGCAGGACCAGTGTGGCTCTTGGCTTCCAGGCACAACAGCTGCAGCACAGCATGGCAACGTCTTACCTGGCACGTCAAATAGGTTCTGGTGAGCTTGGGGGCTCAGCGGAAGAGATGGTAGCAGTGGAAAAGGAGGAGTCATAAGAGGAGGAGACGGATGATGGAGTAGGTGGAAGAGTAGAAAAAGCTGGCCTGCATGCAATCCGTGGCGGTAACATCAAATCCACATGGGTGCCACGGGTTGCATGCTTGACAGCCGTCAGAAGGTTCATCCAGTGGACAGTAAAAGTTATGTACCTTCCCTGCCCATGTTTGCTAGACCATGTGTCTGTGGTGAGATGTATCTTGGCACTGACACTGTGTGCCAGAGATACATTCACTTGCCGCTGAACGTGGCCATATAGCTCCAGGATGCCCTTCTGGGAGAAATATTTCCTTCTGGGTACCTGCCATTGCGGTGTGCCAATAGCCATAAATTTTCTAAAGGCCTCCGAGTCCACCAATTTACATGGCAGTAGTTGGCGGGCTAGCAGTTCCGACAAGCCGGCGGTCAGCCATTGGGCAAGAGGGTTATCAGGCGTCATCCTCATTTTTCGCTCGAACAATTGGGCCACGGAAGCCTGCCTTTTTCCAGATGAACGCAATGACGGCACGGTGGAAGGTGGAGTGGAGGACAAATGGGAGGGGGAAGGAGAAGAGGCAGGACGTGTAGCACCAGGAGTGGGTCTTTGTGGGTTCTGACGGTGTTGCTCCCATTGGGCTCGGTGATGGGAGGACAGGTGCCTTCTTAAGGAGGTCGTCCCTAGGTGAGTGTTGGGCTTACCGCGACTTATGCATTGACAGCATAGGCTGCAGATGACAACACTATTGTCAGCAGTGGACACGTTATAAAAAAGCCCACACTGCGGAGCCATGTGCCGGTGTCCTGGGAGCGCCAGATGTGACCGTGCATGGTGGATGGCTCGTTCCAGATACATTGGAAGTCTGCTTTTTGCCTCCTTTGCCCTGTAAGTTCTGCCTGCTTCTCCTCCTTCTCCTCCCATTTCTGCTGCTCTGTTTCTCCCTCTAAACTCTCCTTCTCTTCCTCTCTTGTGGGCACCCAAGTGAAGTCCATAGACACATCATCATCGTCCCCTTCACCACCACTGACATTAGAGATCTCGGAGTAGGCAGCAACAGCAACACCCTCCTTGGGCTGATATGGGTACTGTCATCAGACTGCTGGGTGGTTACCGTTGATACCTCCTCCTCCTGATCCGATGCTAAGAATGGCTGTGCATCGGTAAGGTCTTGTAATGGATGTGAAAATAATTCCTCTGACTCGAGCGGAGGGGATATGGTGGTGGTGGTGGTGTCTTTGGGGTTGCCCCCACAGAGAATGAAGAGGGTGCAGATAGAGAGGATGAGGAGGGTGCAGAAGCGGAAGGCTGAGTGAGCCACTCAACCAAGTCTGGTGCGGCCTTTGACGTAATCGCACGCACCTTCTGCAACTTCCCCCTTAGGCTCCGGCCTGGTGAACCTGCCCGACCCATACCACCATTGCGGAAAACAAAACCGAAAACAAATGCTGCACTACCTAAATGCACTATATAGAAAGTATATTATTGGTATATAACACCCCTGCTTCAATCAGTTTTTGGGGGGCAACTGGTATATCACACCAGTAGAAATTATTTTTTCCAATAGCGTTTGGCACTCTGTGTAGCTGCAGTATCGCAGCAGAACAGCACACAACTGCTGCACAATACAAATGCACTATAATATACTTTCTATGTTAGAAAGTATATTATAAGTATATTAAACTCCTCAGTAAGTGACATCTATAGAAAGCACACCTATACCAGTCCTTAAAAGGACTTTTGTGGCCCTATTTGCTAGCGTTTGGCGTCCCTAACAGTCTGTCCCTGCTCCACACAGCAACCTCTCCCTACACTGGCAAAAGACTGAATGTAAAATGGCAACCAGATCAGGTTTATTTATAAGGTAGGGGGTATGTCCGTGTGCTGAAACGTCTCAATTGGCTGTCCTGTACCACCTGATGGATGTGTCATGGGTCAAAGTTCTTCACAATGTAAAAGAATAATGGCGCCGGCCCATGACCCATGACCACCTGATGGATGTGTCATGGGTCAAAGTTCTTCACAATGTAAAAGAATAATGGCGCCGGCAGACATTGACAAAGTTCACAGCGAAACGACCGCCGGGTGAACCGCAAGGCCATCTCTAGTCTTGAACTTCCTCAGGCTTTGAAGATTCATAATGTGTTTCATAAGTCGTTGTTGAATAAATATGTCAAACCTGTTGAACCATCCTCCTTGCCTGCCGCGCCTGTCATGGTGGATGGTAATCTAGAATTTCAAATAGCCAGGATAGTGGACTCCCGAATTCTCTGTAGATCCCTCCAGTATCTCGTTCACTGAAAGGGTTATGGACCAGAGGAGAGGATGTGGGTTCCAACAGCCAACGTTAATGCTAATCATCTTGAGAAAGCTTTTCACAGGGCTCATCCGGATAAAGACGGTCCTGGGTGTCCAGAGGCCACTTGTAGAATGTGGAGTACTTTCATGGTCCCGCCTGTGACAGTGATTAGAAGATCGAGGAAACTGGCTGCACGTGATTGACAGCCTCTCTGGTTTCACTTTTTTGTGTTGTTGCTGGGGATGACCACACCTCTTGTCTCAGTTGTAGCTTAAGTGGTCATTCCTTCTCCTCTATTTAATCTGGCCTCACCTCTCAGGCTATGCGGTTAATAGCTCCTTCTTTAAGGAAGTCCTGGTGTTGGTTCCCTCGGAGTTCCGGCTCGTCCGCATACTTTCGGAAGTTAAGTGTCTTTCCTTCTTTGTTTGCTGTTTTCCCCTACCATCTGTATTAGGCCTGAGGGGGTCTCCTATTCCTTCATCTAGGAAGGAATAGGCCATCCGTGTCCAGACACTATCTGCAGGGCCCTGTTCGGGTGAGTTAGGGCTTAGGTTATACTGCGTATGAACATCCCTACCACCAAGATCTGTTCATACTGATAGCAGTCAGGGCTTGGCGTAGGGACTCACTAGAATGTCACCATCCCCTATCCCAAGTTTCCAGGCCTAGTACCTTTTCTCTTCTGTGTTCGGTGTGGAGTGTATTCCCCACACCAAGCCATGACACTATGCTGCTGGGGGCAAATTCTGAGAATTATTATCCTTCCACCTCTGGCAGCTGGCAACATTGCTCCTTCTTATTTCTTCAGCAGACAGACATTGCGGGTTTCAGAGTAGGGAAGGAATATATTGTGTGACTGTGTGCACTCCCTTAGAAACCTAGAATGGAAGCAAGCTACTATCTCTGTTGACCAAAATAGAGTGAGCAGAGAAGTAGCTGTTACTAGAATGACTGTGCATGTGTGATCGCCAGCATTTAATTGGTTAGGCGAACATGTTAGGTGATTAAGTGGACAAGTAAATCAAAATAACTATTCATTGGATTTTTTTTGTAAATCATGTAAATGCCAATTATTGTTTATTTTTATGATCCATACAGTGAATATGATTTTAATAATAAGACAATCCCTTGTTAAATGCAAATTTAACAAGTGTAACATATTATTCATCAATTCCTCTTAAGTCTTTACTTCTGTGCTTGGACCTTAATTGATCAAGTATAAATTATGGAACAATCTGAAAACAAGTGTTGTAATAACCTGCAGTATTACCACAGGTTAATGAAATGTTACACATTTATATCTGTAATATATAGAGTCTCTGGACCTTTATCGAGTGAGAGACCACTGTCAGAACTAGATATTAGGTGAAAGTTCTCAATAGGGCACCCCCTTCAGAATTCAGTGGTATGACAATTGGGTTTTCTAAACCAGGAAATCCTTAATTTGAAAAATGAAAATCCCATTCTAATTATGAGCATATACAGTGAGGAAAAGATGTATTTGAACACCCTGCGATTTTGCAAGTTCTCCCACTTAGAAATCTTCGAGGGGTCTGAAATTCACATTGTAGGTGCATTCCTCTTCTGAGAGACAGAATAAAAAAATTAAAAAAATAAGGATATCACATTGTATGATTTTCAAAGAATTTATTTGTCTTGCACTGCTGAACATAAGTATTTGAACACCTGAGAAACAGCAAGAATTCTGGATCTCAAAGACCTGTTACTGTGCCTTAAAAAAGTCTACCTCTACTCCACTCATTAATCTAACTTAGTAGCACCTGTCCGAGCTCTTTAAAGACACCTGTCCAGCCCACAGTCAGTAAGACGCCAACTACTACCATGGGCAAGACCAAATAGCTGTCAAAAGACATCAGAGATAAAATTGTGGACCTCCACAAGGCTGGAAAGGGCTACGGGTCAATTGCCAAGCAGCTTGGTGAAAATAGATCAACTGTTGGAGAAATTGTTAGAAAATGGAAGAGGCTAAAGACGACTGTCAGTCTCCCTCAGACTGGGGCTCCATGCACGATCTCACCTCGTGGGGTATGACTGATGATAAGAAAGGTGAGGAATCAGCCCCCAACTACAAGGGAGAAGCTGGTCAATGACATGAAGAGAGCTGGGACCACAGTTTCAAAGGTCACTGTTGGTAGAACACTACGCCGTCATGGTTTCAAATCATGCATTGCACGGAAGGTTCTCCTGCTCAAGTCATCACATGTCCAGGCCCGTCTGAAATTTGCCAATGACCATCTGGATGATCCAGAGGAGGCATGGGAGAAAGTCATGTGGTCAGATGAGACCAAAGTAGAACTTTTTGGTCTAAACTTTACTTGTCGTGATAGGAGGAAAAAGAAGAATGAGTTGCATCCCAAGAACACCATCCCTACTGTGAAGCATGGGGGTGGTAACATCATGCTTTGGGGGTGCTTTTCTGTGAAGGGGACAGGATGACTGCACTGTATTAAGGAGAGGATGAATGCAGCCATTAATTCTGAGATTTTGAGCAAGAACCTCCTTCCTTCAGTCAGAGCATTGAAGATGGGTCGTGGCTGGGTCTTCCAACATGACAACGACCCAAAGCACACAGCCAGAATAACCAAGGAGTGGCTCCGTAAAAAGCATATCAAGATTCTGGAGTGGCCTAGCCAGTCTCCAGACCTAAATCCAAAAGAACATCTTTGGAGGCAGCTGAAACTCCAAGTTGCTCAGCGACAGCCCCAAAACCTGACAGATCTAGAGGAGATCTGTGTGGAGGAGGGGGCCAAAATCCCTGTTGCAGTGTGTGCAAACCTGGTCAAGAACTACAGGAAACTTTTGACCTCTGTAATTGCAAACAAAGGCTTCTGTACCAAATATTAACACTGATTTTCTCAGGTGCTCAAATACTTATGTTCAGCAGTGCAAGACAAATAAATTCTTACAATGTGATTTCCTGATTTATTTATTTTCTATTCTGTCTCTCAGAGTGGGAATGCACCTACAATGTGAATTTCAGACCACTCCATGATTTCTAAGTGGGAGAACTTGCAAAATCGCAGGGTGTTCAAATACTTCTGTTCCTCACTGTATTAGCCATTTATTTTTCTTTATTTATTTCAATGGAGGAAAGTGGCATCATAAAGAAACTCCAGAAAAGTCACAATTAAAGGTCATTAAGTGGTCTTTCCGAGCAACAGGGTTCCCTCTAATCTTGTTTGGGTACCTTGAATCTGAATCTGGATTTGGTTATTGCCTATATTAGCCTGGCTGGTTAGGATGGAGTTGCTGATTGTCAAGCCTTTATATATCCAGGCCTCATTCCATTTTGGTTCTCTGGTATTCAATTAGCTAGGTGCATTCCTTTTGAGATAGTTTGTACCATGCTTTGCATAGTGGGATCTGTTTTTTTTTAAATATACTTTTATGTTCTTCTGATGGATCAGAAGAACTGACAACAAAACGGTGATGTAAAACTGGCCTCAGATGTTAAAAATAAAAAAGAAGCCATAATCACCCTCACCTATTCCACTGACACAGTCGTTGTGATTAGGGATGAGCGAACCCGAACTGTATAGTTCGGGTTC
>NC_053394.1:79895195-79910771 GCF_905171765.1 Bufo bufo | reverse complement strand
CTTCTGTCACGGATGGTGTACAGGAAACAAGACAATAATATAAACAATGACTCACTGGATCCACAACTAAGGAACAAAAGGGGAGACCCCTGCAAGAGACCTGCCGCTCTCCCTTATTGCTCAGCCTATGCGACCACCCCAAAGGTGGATGGGCGCATATCCACGTACCTCGACTATCTTTCACCTGAAGACCCTACAATAGTGAGGGGACACGACCACCGGCTCCCTACACAGACACGGAGGGAGTCAGGGTCACCTGGATCCAGAAAACAGAAAATCATAAATACATAAACAGAACTTATCTTGCAGACGACTGTGGACTGGGAACTGGGAACAAGGAACAGCATGCACACACATTCCAGGAAGTTGTATAAGCCGCACACTACTACATTCTGGGGAGGAACTTAAAGGGCAGCAATCAGTCCAACAGCATGACAGCTGAGATAGACTAACGAGATGAGGAACTAAACCAAAACAAAGAAATTCAAGGAGGAGGATCTGAAAGGCTCCTGTCAGAGCTTCTCAACTGTCTGGCTGTGACAGTACCCCTCCCTCTACGAGTGGACTCCGGACACTCAGAGCCCACCTTCTCAGGATGGGACCTATGGAAAGCCCTGATGAGATGAGAGGCCTTAATGTCCGTCACTGGGACCCACATCCTCTCCTCAGGACCATAACCCTCCCAATTAACGAGGTACTGGATGGAACCGCGGACAAGACGAGAATCCACAATCCTAGAGACCTGAAATTCAAGATTTCCATAAACCACAATCGGAGGAGGAGGCAAAGGCGAGGGCACAATAGGTTGAACATAAGGTTTCAATAAGGACTTATGAAAAACATTATGGATCTTCCAAGTCTGAGGAAGATCAAGACGGTAGGCAACAGGATTGATGACAGACAGGATCTTGTAAGGCCCAATGAACCTAGGACCCAACTTCCAGGAGGGAACCTTCAATCTGATATTCTTGGTAGACAACCACACCAGATCACCAACATTCAGGTCCGGACCAGGCACACGTCTCTTATCTGCCACACGCTTATATCTCTCACTCATGCTCTTTAGATTATCCTGAATCTTTTGCCAAATAGATGACAAAGACGAGGAGAATCTGTCCTCATCAGGTAAACCAGAAGACCCCTCTCCCGAGAAAGTCCCAAACTGCGGATGAAACCCATATGCACCAAAAAATTGTGACTTATCAGAGGACTCCTGACGACGGTTATTTAAAGCAAACTCAGCAAGGGACAAAAAAGAACACCAATCCTCCTGATTCTCCGCCACAAAACAGCGCAGATATGTCTCCAGATTCTGATTGACGCGCTCTGTCTGGCCATTCGACTGCGGGTGGAAAGCAGAAGAGAATGACAACCGAACCCCCAAGCGAGAACAGAAAGCCTTCCAGAATCTGGAAACAAACTGCGTGCCCCTATCAGAGACTATGTCTGAAGGAATACCTTGCAATTTGACAATGTGGTCAATAAATGCCTGCGCCAGCGTCTTAGCATTGGGCAAATCAGGAAAAGGGATGAAATGCACCATTTTGCTAAAACGGTCCACCACCACCAGAATCACAGTCTTCCCCGAGGAACGAGGCAAGTCCGTTATGAAGTCCATGGACAGATGTGTCCAAGGACGGGAAGGAATGGGTAAGGGAAGGAGAGGACCTGATGGCCGTGAATGAGGGACTTTGGCACGAGCGCAAGTCTCGCAAGCTGCCACAAAACCCTCAACCGACTTACGAAGCGCAGGCCACCAGAATCTCCGAGCGATGAGATCCAGTGTGGCTCTTGCCCCCGGGTGCCCAGCAAGGACCGTGTCGTGGTGCTCCTTAAAAATCTTGTGTCTCAAAGCGAGAGGCACAAACAACCTCCCAGGAGGACAAAGATCAGGAGCCTCTGACTGGGCTGCCTGCACCTCTGCCTCCAATTCAGGAAAAAGAGCAGAGACCACCACACCTTCAGCCAAAATGGGACCCGGTTCTTCAGAATTCCCACCTCCTGGAAAACAACGTGACAGGGCATCTGCCTTCACATTCTTAACCCCAGGGCGGAACGTGACAACAAAATTAAACCTTGAAAAGAACAAAGACCATCTGGCCTGTCTCGGGTTCAGACGCTTGGCTGACTCCAAGTAGGCCAGATTTTTATGGTCAGTAAACACAGTAATAGGGTGTCTGGCTCCCTCTAGCCAATGGCGCCATTCTTCAAAAGCCAACTTGATGGCCAACAATTCCCTATCTCCCACATCATAATTTCTCTCTGCGGAGGAGAGTTTCTTTGAGAAAAAGGCACACGGTTGCCATTTGGCAGGAGAGGAACCCTGAGACAAGACCGCACCCACCCCTACCTCAGAAGCATCAACCTCAACTATGAAGGGTAACGAAATATCAGGTTGTACCAGGATGGGAGCGGAAGCAAAACTCTCCTTGATATTAGAAAAGGCCTTACGCGCCTCTACCGACCAGGAAGAAAAATCTACCCCCTTTCTGGTCATATCAGTGAGTGGTTTAACAACAGAGGAATAATTCAAAATAAATTTCCTGTAATAATTGGCAAAGCCCAAAAAACGCATCAGCGCCTTCTGATTCTCAGGAAGCTCCCACTCAAGCACAGCGCGGACCTTCTCGGGGTCCATGCGAAAACCAGAAGCGGAGAGAAGAAACCCCAGAAATTGAATTTCTGGAACCGCAAACACACATTTTTCCAGTTTCGCGTATAATTTATTCTCCCGCAGGATGAGCAAGACCTGACGTAAATGTTCCTTATGAGTCTTGAAATCAGGAGAAAAAATCTAAATGTCATCCAAATACACTAATACAAATTTTCCCATTAAATGATAAAAAATGCTGTTCACGAAATGCTGAAAAACGGCTGGGGCATTCATCAAACCAAAAGGCATAACCAAATTCTCAAAATGGCCCTCAGGGGTATTGAAAGCCGTCTTCCATTCGTCTCCTTCTCTGACCCTGACCAGGTTGTATGCCCCTCTTAGGTCTAATTTGGAAAAGACTTTAGCCCCAACAACCTGGTTAAACAGGTCCGGGATCAGAGGAAGCGGATAAGGATCACGAATAGTGATACTGTTCAGCTCCCTGAAATCCAGACAAGGTCTTAAAGAACCATCTTTTTTCTTAACAAAGAAAAAACCAGCGGCAATAGGTGACTTTGAGGGTCGTATGTGTCCTTTTCTCAGACTCTCAGAGATATAAGCATGCATAGCGACCCTCTCAGGTTGGGAAAGATTGTATAAACGAGATTTAGGCAGCTTGGCGCCTGGGATGAAATTAATAGGGCAATCGTACTCCCTGTACGGGGGCAAATCCTGAACTCCACTCTCAGAGAAGACATCCGAAAATTCAGAGAGGAAAGGTGGTACAGTCTTAGTAGAAACCTCAGAAACAGATGTCATGAGGCAATTCTCTCTGCAAAAGTCACTCCAACCATTTATTTGCCTCGCTTGCCAATCAATGGTGGGGTTATGTTTAGTGAGCCAGGGTAGCCCCAACACTAGAGGAGTAGGCAAACCGCTAAGGACGAAACATGACACATCCTCAACATGAGCATCACTGACAATTAAACGGATATTGTGAACTATGCCCTTTAATGATTTCTGAGAAAGTGGAGCGGAATCAATAGCAAAAACAGGAATATCCTTTCCCAAAGTGCAGACCTGGAAACCATGAGTTATTGCAAATTGATTATCAATGAGATTGACAGCTGCTCCACTATCCACAAAAATCTCACTAAAAATGCTTTTGCTCTCTAGCGCCACCCTAGCAGGCAGGACAAAACGGGAACTACAAGCAAACGGAAAACCTTCAATTTCCGCCTAAACCCTGCCAATAGTAACAGACGGAACATTTTTAAAAGATTTTTTCCTTTTAGTTTCTTTATTACTCCCAGAAAACTGCCTGAATCTCCTAGAGGGACAAACATTTGCCAAATGATTTATACCTCCACAACAAAAACAAACCCTCCCATGCGGGCTGAATCTTCTATTGTCAGAGGCAATCAACCCCAGCTGCATGGGCTCCTGCTCAGAAGGGGCTGACAGCGACTGAGACCCCTGCGCACAGAATGAGACCGCTGCACTGTTCCGGGACTGAGTATGACAGGAAGGAGAGATCTCTCCTCTCTCTCTAAGACGCCTGTCAATACGAACGGCCTGAGACATAGCAGAATCCAAGGAGGTAGGTCTCTCATGAAAGGCAAATGCATCTTTCAATCTCTCTGAAAGACCATGGCAAAATTGACTTCAGAGTGCAGCATCATTCCAACCAGTATCAGCTGCCCATCTCCGAAATTCTGAGCAGTATATCTCTGCGGATTGTTTACCCTGGCATAACAGACGTAGTCTAGACTCAGCCAGAGCAATACGATCCGGATCATCATATATCTGACCCAGGGCTAAAAAGAATTCATCCACTGAACGGAGGGGCCGTGCCCCCTCTGGCAGCGAAAAGGCCCAGGATTGAGCGTTACCCCTGAGCAGCGATATAATGATCCCCACCCTCCGTTTTTCATCACCAGAGGAATGGGGAAGAAGGCGAAAATGGAGTTTGCAAGCCTCTCTAAAACGCACAAAATACTCACTACCCCCGGAGAACGTATCCGGGAGCGAGATCTTAGGCTCAGAACAAACTCCATGAACGCAAGCTGAACCAGTCACTTGAAACTGAGAAAAAGTCTTACGGAGATCAGCTACCTCCAATGAAAGACCCTGGAAGCGCTCAGCCAAAAGTGAAACCGGATCCATGCTTGAGACGGTTTTGGCGGCTTATAATGTCTCGGATGGTGTACAGGAAACAAGACAATAATATAAACAATGACTCACTGGATCCACAACTAAGGAACAAAAGGGGAGACCCCTGTAAGAGACCTGCCGCTCTCCCTTATTGCTCAGCCTATGCGACCACCCCAAAGGTGGATGGGCGCATATCCACGTACCTCGACTATCTTTCACCTGAAGACCCTACAATAGTGAGGGGACACGACCACCGGCTCCCTACACAGACACGGAGGGAGTCAGGGTCACCTGGATCCAGAAAACAGAAAATCATAAATACATAAACAGAACTTATCTTGCAGACGACTGTGGACTGGGAACTGGGAACTGGGAACAAGGAACAGCATGCACACACACTCCAGGAAGTTGTATAAGCCGCACACTACTGCATTCTGGGGAGGAACTTAAAGGGCAGCAATCAGTCCAACAGCATGACAGCTGAGATAGACTAACGAGATGAGGAACTAAACCAAAACAAAGAAATTCAAGGAGGAGGATCTGAAAGGCTCCTGTCAGAGCTTCTCAACTGTCTGGCTGTGACACCTTCCTTCAGTCAGAGCATTGAAGATGGGTCGTGGCTGGGTCTTCCAACATGACAACGACCCAAAGCACACAGCCAGAATAACCAAGGAGTGGCTCCGTAAAAAGCATATCAAGGTTCTGGAGTGGCCTAGCCAGTCTCCAGACCTAAATCCAATAGAACATCTTTGGAGGCAGCTGAAACTCCAAGTTGCTCAGCGACAGCCCCGAAACCTGACAGATCTAGAGGAGATCTGTGTGGAGGAGGGGGCCAAAATACCTGTTGCAGTGTGTGCAAACCTGGTAAAGAACTACAGGAAACGTTTGACCTCTGTAATTGCAAACAAAGGCTTCTGTACCAAATATTAACACTGATTTTCTCAGGTGCTCAAATACTTATGTTCAGCAGTGCAAGACAAATAAATTCTTACAATGTGATTTCCTGATTTATTTATTTTCTATTCTGTCTCTCAGAGTGGGAATGCACCTACAATGTGAATTTCAGACCACTCCATGATTTCTAAGTGGGAGAACTTGCAAAATCGCAGGGTGTTCAAATACTTCTGTTCCTCACTGTATTAGCCATTTATTTTTCTTTATTTATTTCAATGGAGGAAAGTGGCATCATAAAGAAACTCCAGAAAAGTCACAATTAAAGGTCATTAAGTGGTCTTTCCTAGCAACAGGGTTCTCTCTAATCTTGTTTGGGTACCTTGAATCTGAATCTGGATTTGGTTATTGCCTATATTAGCCTGGCTGGTTAGGATGGAGTTGCTGATTGTCAAGCCTTTATATATCCAGGCCTCACTCCATTTTGGTTCTCTGGTATTAAATTTGCTAGGTGCATTCCTTTTGAGATAGTTTGTACCATGCTTTGCATAGTGGGACCTGTTTTTTTTATTTTTATATATTTTTATGTTCTTCTGATGGATCAGAAGAACTGACAACAAAACGGTGAAAACCGGCCTCAGGTGTTAAAAATAAAAAAGAAGCCATAATCACCCTCACCTATTCCACTGACACAGTCGTTGTGAAGCTACTATGGTCCTCACTGCTCTCCACTTTCTGGTCTCAGCTGGACACCGTGGAGATGCCAGAGAAGGCCTGCTCAGCCAGTCATTGGTTGTAGACATGACCTGATTCAGCTAGGCCTTGACTGAGAGGAGCTTTCCTGACATTTACAACATGTTGAACTAATAGCAGGAAGTGGAGAGCAGCAGGGACTGGAGTAGCTTTGGATGGGTGGAGGGGGATAAGTGAGGGCAAGTTCATGCTTCTTTTTATTTTTAACAGCTCGTGAGCCAAATAATACTGCTGGACACCTTTAAATCTAAGTAACCAAATGGCCAAAAGTACGTACAATATGTGCCACAGTCAATTGTAAGCATTTTTATTGTAAAGTAAGGCAACAGCTCATCTGCAAAGTGATAGACTATGCAAATTCCAAAAGTGGGACCACTGCTTGTGGAAGTGTATACACGTGAAACTTGAAAAAATTTGAATATCGTGCAAAAGTCAATTTATTTCAGTAATGCAAATTAAAAGGAATTGCATTAATGCAGCTTAAAATTTGAATTTTGCGAAAAGGTTTAATATTCTAGGCTCAAAGTGTCACACTCTAGTCAGCTAATTAATCCATAGCCCCTGAGCAAAAGGTACCTCAACATTGAAACTTTGCGATTTCATAAGCTATAAGCCATAATTATCCAAATTATAACGAATAAAGGCTTGAAATATCTCGCTTTGCATGTAATGAGTATATCTCATATGTTAGTTTCACCTTTTAAGTTGCATTACTGAAATAAATGAACTCTGCACGATATTCTAATTTTTCAGGTTTCACCTGTAGTACACAAAGTTTGGACCTCACCCCCAGCGAAGACCTATGGAGTGAATTGGAACGAGGATTGGGAGTTAGACATTCTTGTTCAACCTGAGTGTCTGACCTCACAAATACTATTTTTATTAAGTGGGAACAACTCCCACAGACATCCCTTCCTATATTGGTGGCAGCTGTTTTAACATCAAAACAGCCATTTGAAAACTCTAGAGGGAAGCCACCAGGATTATAAAAAGAAGGAAGCAGCTGAAGCCACCTGCTAAAGGTGCCCTGGTCCAGTGCTGTTGGCCTGCTCCTCTGTCAGACAGCAAATGGGGATGTTATGTCCATTGTTCATGTGACTACTTAACCACTCTGCCAGTCGCTGTTGCACATTTAGCAGGTTAGTTCAGCTTCAGCCTTTTTCTATGTTGTACAAGCCTGGATTCTCTCTCCGCCTCCACATTTTAAAATGTACGACTTCCCCTTTAAGTACTTCATTAAATATTTTAAATTTAATTATATACATATAATTATCATATGGAAGAGTACTGCAAAATATATTATGTAGTGCTATTGCTCATTATGGAAAGCAGGATTCCTTATAATTTCCTTACTGAACAATTCAAATAGAGCATATAGAGCATACATTACCATGCCTGAATGGGATGTAATAGAGGGAAGTGCTCTGGTCATGGGTGAACTCTTATAAAATGCTGTGACATTCAGAAATGTCAAAAGGTTGGACAGCTGTCAATCTTGCATACTTAAAGTATGTCAATTCAAATGCATTATTCAGTAGAGTTTAACCATTTATCCATGACATTGTCATTAATTACTTGCTAAACCGCCCTTTCAGAATCAAATGTCCTTTAGGACAGTTTCTGAGGGATGCATCTTTTTAATTAGCGGTATGCATTTTGGTTTGATTTCCGTATTGCTTCATTCTTTTATTATATTAAGTAATTCAGTCATTCATCCATGTATCTATGTTATTTCTAACATATGATGTATACCGCATCTCATATACTGTATACATTATGACTAGAGTGATATGTGGATTGCAACAAGAGCAACATCTTAATCAAGTTCACCAAGTGTTTCTTTTGGATATTCATTGATGGTCTGGCTTCTTCAAACATTAAAGTAAAGTTTTGTCGCACACTGCTTCTTGGTGCTGTATGTAGGGTTCCCACCCCGTATATATGTATATAGAAGATAAACTACAGCACATATAGTATTCAGTTGATAGTAGGTTTTACTTGGCAAGTGCTTGCCAAATAAAGCCTACTATCAACTGAATACTATATGTGCTGTAGTTTATCTTGTATATGCTTCTTCAAACATGTTAGAAGAACCTGCTTAAAAGGACATTCAGGTGAATGGAGCAGTGGTACAGCAGTGTGAACTAAAACCAGCACTGTGGCCTATTCATTCTCAGGATCGCTAGGGATCCTAGAAGTCAGACCCCACCGCTTAGAAAGTGTTGGCATACCTGTCAGTGAGAAAACCCTATGGTTATTTATGAAACTGACCCTAGAGTTTGTGTGTATGTGTGTGCTTTCTATGCTTTGTTTATGAAGGGGTGGACGTGGCTACATAAAAAAATTACACTTTTCAATTACATAATAATTTACAGGCTGAAAGATAAACAGTTACCAGAGATTGGACAATCATAGTTATAGCTGTTACAAGCCGTGAGTGTGGATCCACTGTGCCAACCAACCGGTATGACTTTGGGTTAGTACTGAGGGTATTATAGTGGCAACCCCCCTGGTTTTCACCCTTCTACCCCAATACAAGTATCTGGCCTTCACTGCAGTGTAGCCACCAAGCCACTACCTCTTGGTGTAGTCCTGGTGTGGTTGACTGTTGACTCACTGGAATCAGAGACACTGGTGCAAAGCATTGGTAGATCAGACAATATATTTAGTCAGGAAACAGGCAGAGGTCAGAGTAGGCAGAGTACATGCAAATTCTAAAAACAGTCCAGAGGCCAGTGCAGGCGGCAGACAGTCAGGGTCCAGGAAACAGGCAGAGGTCGGTACACAGGCAAACAAATGCCTAGCAAGCAAGGGCCTAGCAAGCAAGTGAAACCAAATGGAAACTATTGCTCAAGCAAGGGGTGGAGCAAACAGCTTAGCATACCCGTATACAGGTGGGCAGATGAGCTCATTCGCCAAACACAGAGCAGTGCTGCAGGGCGGGCGAAGTTCAATGAACAGACAGTAATGCACACACAGAAAGAGACCTAGCAGCCAGGCTAGGTATGTGATGTGGCACCCATGCCTGAACCGGATAGCTGGATGCTGGCAGACAGGGAGTATTGACATGACAACACCCTTAGAATTATGCTATTAGCTCACATCTGGAATAGAGAGAATCAGTCACCAGGATCTGCAGTAATAAATAAATAGTACTGCAGAGTCCAAATCCCAATTTTTTATTCTCCTACTGCCCCCCACTCCACCACTGTAAATCTGTGCTGAAATACAGTACATTGTCGGGACTTGTGTGCATGCAGACAGGGCAAAGCAGTCCAGACTGTGTATCTCGGCACAGCAAGTGCTAACAGCAGTGAAATTGGGGGGAACTAGGAAACTAAAGGGTGGTGACCTGGACTGTTACTGCAGATAATCAACCAAATCACAGTGACAGATTCCCTTTAAAAAAAAAAAAAAAAATATATATATATATATACACACTCACCTAAAGAATTATTAGGAACACCTGTTCTATTTCTCATTAATGCAATTATCTAGTCAACCAATCACATGGCAGTTGCTTCAATGCATTTAGGGGTGTGGTCCTGGTCAAGACAATCTCCTGAACTCCAAACTGAATGTCAGAATGGGAAAAAAAGGTGATTAAAGCAATTTTGAGCGTGGCATGGTTGTTGGTGCCAGACGGGCCGGTCTGAGTATTTCACAATCTGCTCAGTTACTGGCATTTTCACGCACAACCATTTCTAGGGTTTACAAAGAATGGTGTGAAAAGGGAAAAACATCCAGTATGCGGCAGTCCTGTGGGCAAAAATGCCTTGTGGATGCTAGAGGTCAGAGGAGAATGGGCTGACTGATTCAAGCTGATAGAAGAGCAACGTTGACTGAAATAACCACTCGTTACAACCGAGGTATGCAGCAAAGCATTTGTGAAGCCACAACACACACAACCTTGAGGCGGATGGGCTACAACAGCAGAAGACCCCACCGGGTACCACTCATCTCCACTACAAATAGGAAAAAGAGGCTACAATTTGCACGAGCTCACCAAGACTGGACTGTTGAAGACTGGAAAAATGTTGCCTGGTCTGATGAGTCTCGATTTCTGTTGAGACATTCAAATGGTAGAGTCCGAATTTGGCGTAAACAGAATGAGAACATGTATCCATCATGCCTTGTTACCACTGTGCAGGCTGGTGGTAGTGTAATGGTGTGGGGGATGTTTTCTGGGCACACTTTAGGCCCCTTAGTGCCAATTGGGCATTGTTTAAATGCCATGGACTACCTGAGCATTGTTTCTGACCATGTCCATCCCTTCATGACCACCATGTACCCATCCTCTGATGGCTACTTCCAGCAGGATAATGCACCATGTCACAAAGCTCCAATCATTTCAAATTGGTTTCTTGAACATGACCATGAGTTCACTGTACTAAAATGGCCCCCACAGTCACCAGATCTCAACCCAATAGAGCATCTTTGGGATGTGGTGGAACGGGAGCTTCGTGGCCTGGATGTGCATCCCTCAAATCTCCATCAACTTCAAGATGCTATCCTATCAATATGGGCCAACATTTCTAAAGAATGCTATCAGCACCTTGTTGAATCAATGCCACGTAGAATTAAGGCAGTTCTGAAGGCAAAAGGGGGTCCAACACAGTATTAGTATGGTGTTCCTAATAATTCTTTAGGTAAGTGTATATATATATATAAATATACAGTCAGGTCCATAAATATTGGGATATTGACACAATTCTAGCATTTTTGTCTCTATACACCACCACAATGGATTTGAAATGAAACAAACAAAATGTGCTTTAACTTCAGACTGTCAGCTTTAGTTTGAGGGCATTTACATCCAAATCAGGTGAACGGTGTAGGAATTACAACAATTTGCATATGTGTTAAGGTACCAAAAGTAATGGGACAATTGGCCAGGTGTGTGTTATTCCCTAATTATCCCAATTACAATGAGCAGATAAAAGGTCCAGAGTTCATTTCAAGTGTGCTATTTGCATTTGGAATCTGTTGCTGTCAACTCTCAAGAGGAGATCCAAAGAGCTGTCACTATCAGTGTAGCAAGCCATCATTAGGCTGAAAAAACAAAACAAACCTATCAGAGAGATAGCAAAAACAATGGTTTGGAACATTCTTAAAAATAAGGAACGCATCGGTGAGCTCAGCAACACCAATAGACCCGGAAGACCACGGAAAACAACTGTGGTGGATGACCAAAGAATTCTTTCCCTGGTGAAAAAAACTCCCTTCACAACAGTTAGCCAGATCAAGAACACTCTCCAGGAGGTAGGTTAGGTGTATGTGTGTCAAAGTCAACAATCAAGAAAAGACTTCACCAGAGTGAATACAGAGGGTTCACCACAAGATGTAAACCATTGGTGAGCCTCAAAAACAGGAAGGCCAAATTAGAGTTTGCCAAACGACATCTAAAAAAGCCTTTACAGTTCTGGAACAACATCCTATGGACAGATGAGAGCAAGATCAACTTGTACCAGAGTGATGGGAAGAGAAGAGTATGCAGAAGGAGAGGAACTGCTCATGATCCTAAGCATACCACCCCATCAGTGAAGCATGGTGGTGGTAGTGTTGTGGCGTGGGCATGTATGGCTGCCAATGGAACTGGTTCTCTTGTATTTATTGATGATGTGACTGCTGACAAAAGCAGCAGGATGAATTCTGAAGTGTTTCGGGCAATATTATCTGCTCATATTCAGCCAAATGCTTCTGAACTCATTGGACAGCGCTTCACAGTGCAGATGGACAATGACCCAAAGCATACTGCAAAAGCAACCAAAGAGTTTTTTAAGGGAAAGAAGTGGAATGTTATGCAATGGCCAAGTCAATCACCTGACCTGAATCCGATTGAGCATGCATTTCACTTGCTGAAGACAAAACTGAAGTGAAAATGCCCCAAGAATAAGCAAGAACTGAAGACAGTTGCAGTAGAGGCCTGGCAGAGCATCAACTGATTTGGATGTAAATACCCTCAAATTAAAGCTGACAGTCTGCAGTTAGAGCACATCTTGTTCGTTTCATTTCAAATCCATTGTGGTGGTGTATAGAGCCAAACATTTTAGAATTGTGTTGATGTCCGAATATTTATGGACCTGACTGTATATATATATCATTCATCTCACCACTGAGAACCCCACTGATTACTTTGAATGGAGCAATGGTCATTCATGAGTCTAACCACTCTATATTGTGTCTATAGTATACAGACACAGTCAAGTCAGACAGAGTCTACACAATGTGATCCTAGAAAGTAGATGTTCAGTTATTTCAAAATATCCAAAACCAGAGTCAGAAACTTGTGGTGACAATGATGACTTTAGGGTTACCTATTTTAAAAATTCTTGAAGGATTATAATTCCCAAACCAATGTGACTAGATTTTATGAGAATGTGATTAAGCAGTCAATGGCATGTCGATGTGACCTTGTCTTCCCTGTACTGCAGTTTTGCTTCATCCAAAGAAAATGATCAAGATATTTTGGTCATTCATTAATTATTTTATCTTATGCACTAAGAGCTAACAACCTAAAATTGAGGCATTTTGAGACTGATTTTAGTTAATTTAATCCGTTTGTTGGTTTGAATGATTTGTTTGTAGAATTCTTTGCATGTGCTTTCATTTGTTTCTGCTTCATATATAATAGATTAGTATACAAAATTAACAAACTATGAGCAATGATAGACACATGTATTACAGGAATAATAAATGGACACAATTTAGAAAATCTAAGATCACAAATTGGAATGCCTGTCCACTCAGAATTCACAGGGTATTCCCATCTCAGACATTTATGGCATATCCACAGGCGATTACATAAATGTCCGATGGATGCGGGTTTCATCTCTGAGACCTGCACCTATTTCGAGAATATGGATCCCCAACTCCAAACATACAGCTATTCTGAAAGACAGCAGGAACAAACAGATGTTTCTCCAAACAGAAAATTAGCCCTCGAGTACTTAAATAAATTTGTCACATTGGTAAAACATAAATAATAGCAAAAGATACAAATTTCCAAGAAAAAAATCCGCCCAAAAAATGGATGATGTTCCATATGGCACATGCACAATTTTTTGGGCGGTGCAACGGAACGGACATACTGATGCGGACAGCACACCGTGTGCTGTCTGCATTTTTTGCGGACCCATTGAAATGAATGGGTCCGCATCCTATCCGCAAAAAAAAACAGAACGGACACGGAAACAAAGGACGTTCGTGTGCATGAAGCCTAACACTTGTGGGATTTCGCTCTGGTAGACAGGATAAGTGGACGCAATATAGAGACAACAAGTTCTTTGGATCAAACAGTTCAGTGTTTTATTTACACTTTAGGCAAGTGACAAAACAAGCAGTCACAATCAAACAAAAAGTCACTTGCGGTGTTGGTGGTAATTCACACCATGCGGCAATTCTGCCCCAAAGAGTCCTTGACCATAGCAGCACCAACCCGTTTTCACGCCAAACAGGCAGCAAGCCTTCATACAGACACGAGGCTCCCAGATCCTAACACAGAGACCTGGCTTCTGAGCCCAGCTGCCTATTTAAGGACAGTCAGGTGCTGCCAAAACCCGGAATGGCACTTAAAATCCCTGGCTGTAAATCAGTCCAGCAGCACATGCTGGGAGGAAAATACCTGTTTTCCCAGACAAAACCTCTCACCGTGTCACATAGCCCCCCCTTTGTTCAACCCTGAGGGGGTGAACACACGCCAGACAGTGTACATGGGACAGGGCATCCGCGTTTCCCTGTAACCGGTCTGCCCAGTGTTCCACTGAAAACTTAAAGCTTTGTAGGGAGAGAAACCATCAGGTGACCCGTGCATTTCTGTCCTTGGCCTGGCTCATCCACTGGAGAGGGGAGTGTTCAGTCACCAGGGAGAATTTTCTCCCCAATAAATAATAGCGAAGAGATTCTAGTGCCCACTCTCTCTCCACTATATTATACCGGGTCTCGGCTGGGGTGAGCTTACGGCTGAGGAAGACAATGGGATGCTCCTCTCCGTTGACTTCCTGAGACAGTACAGCACCGAGGCCTACTTCGGAGGCATTGGTCTGTACTACAATCTCCCTTTTGAAGTCGGCGTCACCAAAACTGGGGACCCGCACAGGGCCGACTTCAAAGAGGAGAAAACCTCCTCCACCAGATCATCCCAGCGAACCATCATTGACTTGTGTCCCTTCAAGAGTCCTGTCAAGGGCGCGGCTAGAGTAGCAAAGTAGGGGACAAACCTCATGTAATAGCCCACCATTCCCAGGAATGACTTTATTTGCATAGAGGTGACAGGTCGGGGCCAGTGATGGAGGGGAGTGATGTTATTTACATAGGACTGTATTTTGGAGGGGGCAGGAGAGACGGTGTGATGTTATTTACATGGGACTGTATTGGTGGAGGCAGGAATATAACAGCAGGGGTCACTGCAAATCCAGGGGACATTATAGACGTTCTTATTACTACTGAGGGCTCTATAGGAGGGACTTATAGATCCGCCTTATTTCTACTAAGAGTACTATGGGGGCCTTATTACTACTGAGGGGTCTGTAGAGAGCTTTATTACCACTGGGGGAACAATAGGGGGCCTTATTTGTACTGGGGGCACTGTGAGGGTATTATTAATACTGGAGGGCTCTTCTACTAATGGGGCACTCTTGGGGAGCATTATCACGGTTAGGGGCACTGTAGGGGGCAGCATTACTATGGGGCACAATTTTTTTTTCCAGATAGTATCTGGGGGTATTGGGGGGCACAGCGAGCAGCAGGAAAACACTGTTGGGACTCTAGGTTGGGGGATGATGATAGAAATGTGAGGAAGTTAAGATGTCTGTGTGTCACACTCTGCAGAGATGAGGTGGCTGAGAAAAGTTGTACGAACCGAATTGAGAAGATGATGACAGAGAAGATCTACATCTAAAGAGACTTCACCTGAGAGGCCCTGGATGTGAGAGGTATGTGCTGCTGTATAGCAAGTACAGCAAAATGCGGTGTGTGGGGGGGAAGGGGGACGACTTGAACTGGGCCATATTCATTGGGGCTTGGGCCCCGGATCTTTTGAGACCCTAGCAATGCCCCTGCTGCTAGGATTACCCTTGTCTCATGGTTATCAGTAACTCTCATAGCAGGCCACAGTGCTGGGAAGCCTGGGAAGTCTCTCCCTATTATGAGTTCATAATGTAGATTGCTGGCGACAGCCACCTCGT